>NW_026849164.1:0-72001 GCF_030867785.1 Colletotrichum acutatum
CATTGTGGGCGGTGGACCAACTGCACTGGCATCAGCAATATCTCTCGCGGAGAAGGGTGCTGGGAAAATTCAAGTTCACGTCTACGAAAGACGGTGGATCGTCAAAGATAGGCCGAGGGGACCTTACATCGACTACCCCCCAACGGCCAGGCGTCGTGATCAGGTCGTCACGTTGCAAAAGTCAGTCACGACGTTGATGAGTAAAGCAACTCGGCAGGTATTGTTTGAAGGTCGTCCGGAACGAGTCTGGCCGGGCTCAGCCAATATCCAGATCCGTAAAGTCGAAGATCGCCTTCTCCGAAGATGTCACGCCGCCGAATTTCAGGACGTCATTCACCTACACGCGGAAGGTGTGACGCATGAAGATATGGCAAAACTTGACGACTTCCACGTGCTTCTTGGAGCCGATGGAGCTGCATCGTGGATCCGCAAATCGTACTTCCACGGATACGAAAACGAACGCGGGCGAAGTTATGCCCTTGGCCTCGCATTTGATCGACCGGCCGGTCTGCCATGGTCACAACCCCTGAACGTCTTTTTGACTCTAGGTCAGACTCGGTATCTTCTGAACGCTAGTGACTATGACGGACGTGGGTACCTCAACATGCAACTAACAGAGGAAGAGTGGCACAAGATGCTCGCCAGGGATGGCCAGCCAGTCACCTTTGGATATCCTGGCTGCCTCCGAAAATCCGATGGGACTATACCGAAAGGCTTCACCGAGAACCAAGTTTTTGCACCTTCAGAAGACAGGGAAAGTTCATTGTGGAGGTCGATCTCCGACGGTCTGAAGCTCTTTGGCTTCAAGGAAAGCGAGGTCATCAATGTTGTTCGAATCCCGATTGTTGTTCAGGCCGTACGAGAAGGCATCCAGTATCTCCCTCCTTGTGACTCGGAAGCGATCAAGCGACCACATGCCCTCGTGGCAGTGGCAGGCGATGCTGCCATGACAGTACACTTTTGGCCCGGCCGTGGCCTCAACAGTGGTGTCAAGTCAGGCATCGCCCTTGGAGACGAGATTGTCCATGCGCTTAATGGGGGAAAATTCGTTGGATTGCCTCTTACCGCCATGAACCAGTATAATGAATTCATCATGAAGCTCCAGGACCGCGAGCATGACAAGCGCAGTATCCCAATCCTGAACCAGTCCGGTACACCAGAGACCTTGGGCTGGCTGCTCAGCAAGGCAAACACGGTTCCAGACAACGTTGCAATTGAATGGCTGGTGGGTGCCATGGCTCAGATTGCAGAACGACTTGAACAAAGGGGCGACTGGGCCTTTGGCCCTGTGGCTAACGTCGAGCCCCAACTCCGGATAGTACTACGACAGATGGACTCTGCAACATTGAGGGAGATGGCAGTCAGCTTCCCATGGCCAACACGAGAAATGGGTGGCGCCGAGGTTCTCCCTCTCCGCTCTATGAAGCCGGAAGAAAAGCAAAGATGGCTTCAGGGCATATGGGGGCTATTGCGAGACGAGGTCAGCCGAGACTCGCAAAAGCGCCCTCCCTACCGTGGGGATCGAGGACGTCCACTTTCCACATCAAGATTTGAGGCCCCGCGCGGTGCAGCCTTGCTTCCGCCTAGAGCCTTTTCGCCGTCGCCACAGTTCCTATCGCCAACGCCGAATGATGCTGCACCAAGCCGCTCGGAGTCGACATTACGGAGAAGTAACGCCAATCGAGGGGGCATGTCACCAGGCCCCTCGGAGAGAATCCTCGCTGTGCCTAATGAGCCGGATGGTAATCCATCTTCACGGCCACGCTTACCATCTATGGGTGGTGAAATACCGTTGGGAAGATTGCTTAGCGTGAGCCAGCGCCCGGGCCGCGCCGTTTTGGCCGATGCCATGTCGCTGGTACTGTTCCGTGTCGACGGGGATTGATGGCTGGGGGAAAGACGTTTCCATTCGATGCGTGCCATTCAACAGTCATTATGGTCGGAATCATACCGCATTATATGAATACGACCCAACTTGAGCTTGCAAGCAAGATGATGCAAGATGATGCCTTGGCTGGCTCGGCCTCGCGACTTTGTTTGCTCGGATGACTTCGAAGGAACCTCCATAAATTATGCCAGAAAATGCAGGTGTCTAATGGTTCAGTATTACCAATTATCGGCGAGATCTGGATATCCAAGAAGCGGTATGTCCGCATAATTCCGAAAATCCGTACGTCCTCTGGCCCGACCCGTAGCGTTGGGCTCCACATGACTCGAAGACCCACGTCTAGCCCGCTTCGCTAGCCAGAGACTCAGAGGGACTCGAAAATCTGGAAAGAATCTTGTAGCTCCATGTTAACTTGAACTGGGGAAGACGACGGTTATGAACTGCGCTATCTTGACACTGCTGGCAATCACATGCTTCTCTCATAGGGCTTCGGTAGAGGACAGTCTAACTCTGAATCACTTCAGGAGTCCTTTGAGGCGCAGAAAACCTAGTTACACTACATGCAAATAAGCTGTTCACTGAGTTTCCAGGCTATAATGGCCTGACCATGTGCCCCTGTCCCGGTATTGTAAAGGTTAAATCTGGAGTGACCCATTCGCAAAGGCCCCGACCCGGGGTTCGGAGTGGGGCCTGCGAACTGCCGAAGCGGGTTCGGGTCCATTGCTTACTGGCTAAATCCTGTCGTGAACCCATCGGTTGAATATTCAGTTCAATTACCCGGACGAGCACGAGGAGCCTAAGAATAAAGAGTCTTGTGTCAGCACTGACAGGTGTGGGGGTCATCTAAGATACCTTCATTCTAGCCTAAGCCGAGCAGCCGCCAAGGAAGGGCCTTTCACGATGACAACTTCCGACCTCTCCGAACCACTACGCTAGAAATTGAGATATATCCACATTTCCCAGTCGAGGTAGCGTCCGCTGGGAAAGTATGGGCCTATGATCCACGCAAGAGTGGTTCCTCTCTAGTCTCCAGATTTCAGACTCCATGACGGCATTGTCAGCTATTCTTCAGCACGTCACGCGAGCCAATGTCGGCCGCCATTAGGTTGAGTGGAGGGCCGCACGGCATTACGGAAATCCATAAACGTGGGCCGAACTTACGAGAAGACTAATCCAAAGGTCCCATAGTTTGCGGCTTCCTGTTCCTTTAACGCAAAAAGTCCACAATCGATTCCGCCTCTTAGATTGCCAAGTCGGACTTTTCCCTGGTTCTGGCTTTTTCTTGCTCAAATCACCAGTTGCAATGATGGTAGGCGCGAGATAGCGAGATAAACGCGATATGACTTGGATTTACTTTAAAAGCAGCATCTGCGCTGCCGTGGAGGATTACCTGGAGATGACTGAAGGCAGCATCCGACAGACTCGAGCTCGCTCGACTGGCTAATACCTTGAGAAATGCCTTCTATCAGCCTGGCAGCGGCCGTCGCCGGGTTTGTCACCCTCGCAAATGCGTCTTCGGTACTTCTTCGTGGTGGTACGATTATTGGCTTCGACGAGTCAAGCAACTCCCTGAACGTCATCCGCAACGGCTCCCTGCTCATCACGGACGACCGCATCACTTCCATCTACACTTCAGATCAGCCCTTGCCGCAATCATCCAACGACACGGAAGTCATCGATGTCACAAACAAGATCATCACACCGGGCTTCGTTGACACCCACCGCCACGGTTGGCAAACAGCTTTCAGGACCATCGCCTCGAATACTTCACTCGCAGAGTACTTCACGCGCTACGGCGAGTACGCTGCCGCTGGCTTCTTGAGTGCCGACGATGTTTACATTGGCCAGCTCGCGGGTCTCTACGAGGCCCTCAACGCTGGTGTCACGACGACTCTCGATCACGCCCACCACACTTGGTCTGATGGAACTTCGGAGGCAGGGTTGAAGGGCAGCATCGACAGCGGCGCGAGGGTCTTTTGGTCCTACGCCTTTCACAATGTCACCAACTATACCGTTTCGGAGCAGCTGGAAAACTTCAGAAACATCGCGACCAAAGCCGAATTTGACGGTACTCCTACCACCTTAGGAGTTGCGTGCGACTTCTTCGGGACCGATGGTGTTCTCGCGGATATCAACGCGGTCGTTGATCTTGCTAAGTGAGTTGCTTGACACAAGCTAGCAGTAAAAGTCGTCCTAACAGGCGGCAGGGAGTTCAACGTCTCAGTGATTACAACTCATAGTCTGCAGGGCCCATGGGGAAGTTAGTATTTGATCCTAATCACACAATAGTGTCGCTCTCATACTGACTACTCCATAGACACTAACAGTCCGGAGGATGTCCATGCTATTGGGGTACTGAATACTAGCATCCCAGTCGTATTTTCGCATGCGTCATTCCTCACCTACAAGGGCGCATCGCTCCTCCGCTCCACCAACCAGTACATCTCAATCACGCCAGAATCCGAGATGCATTACGGTCACACACATCCTCACAGCCACCTGATTCAAGATCAAGGCTCCCTCGGTGTAGATACCCACTTCACTTTCTCAACCGACATCCTTACGCAAGCCCGGCTCTGGCTACAGAGCACCCGCCGCCTGCTCTATCAACAAGTCCTCGCAAACTGGCGCGTGCCTACCAGCACGCCAATGACTGTCAACCAAGCCTTCCTCCTCGCTACAAGGAACGGCGGACTTGCTCTTCGCCGCCCGGACCTGGGCGTCATAACTGAAGGCGCCAAAGCCGACGTGGTTGTCTGGGATGGCGAGAGTCCCGCCCTCCTTGGCTGGGTTGACCCTGTCGCGGCTGTAATTCTACACGCTAGCGTCGCCGATGTCGAGCACGTCCTGGTGGACGGCAAGTTTGTCAAGAAAGATCACAAGCTGGTGGTGCCTGACTACGCAGACGTCAAGACGCGGTTCCTGGAGAGCGCAAGGAAGATCCAGCAGACTTGGAGGGATATTCCATTCTCAGCCCTCGAGGGAGAGTTTAGCAGCTCGGAAGCTCCCTATGAAGCTCCTCTTTCGGTCGATGTCCTGCCGGGAGGTGAAAGTGGATATGGTACCACGTTTGTTTGAATACCGGTGCCGCGGTAACAGGTTGAAAGCACATGTGCCAAGCCTGCGTTCCAAAGGTTTAAGGGCGTACTTTAACAAAGCCAATAATATTAATGTGGTATTTCCAATGCACAAAAAAGCGCTTGATGAAGCTTAAGTGTGCATGGAAACAATGGATAAGATGAATTCACGCTTCGCCATACCGTCAAACTTACCTCCTGAAGTTTCAAACTTACAACACATAGTTTGGTTGCATTTTGGTAGGTTTGAAATACTTGATGTTGCATCAGAGGCTATCATGGTCATTCTAGCTATCTAGTCCGCTTTTGAGGATCTGAAGTCGTCGCTTTCTTGATGCGGAGATGATGCGCCGGCGGGATAACGGGCGGCTTAGATGGCGCGAGACACATTGCCAGTCTCCACTTACATTTCCTCATCTCCGCCCGCCGCCTGTCGCGTTATCGTTTCCGGGATCATCCTATCTGCCTGCCAAGTCGAGGGGAAGCTGGAGGCTAAGACAACTTCAACCCACAAGATGCTCCATCATCAACGTTACCCAACCCATCAATAGTGTTAAACTCTCTGTCTTCCTGGATTTCATTTCAATACCAGGATAGCTCATTTGCCGAAAGTTCAGTTTCTTGCATCGTAATCAGAAGTGTCTCTCAAATGGTCCAACGACTTCAGCGAGAAGCCGGGTTGCAGGCCTTCATTAGCGCAATAGAAGAGGATGGGTGCGTTGTCATCAAAGACTTCACGAACCAGGCTTCCCTTGATGCTGCGCATCAGGAAGTGCAGCCATATCTCGATGCGTCGCTTGCGGAATCTGGAAGTACCGTCGGTGCTCTGAACGGTGGGACTGCAACTTGTACGAGGCTCGTCGGTCGAAGCAAAACTGTCCGCGAGAAGTTCTTCTCAGACTCGTTGTACCAGGTGCGCTTACAACATCTCTATCAAGTTTATGAATCCATTATTGACTAAAAGGGACATTTCACAGAGCATTGCGGATCACTTCATTGGGCTTGAGACCGAACTTTGGTACGGAGATGAACCCACCATCCACAAGTCCGACCCTTTGCTCTCGATCTCCATCACAATGTCCTCTCAGCCGGGAGCGAAAGCACAGAAATTACATCGCGACGACAAAAACCATCATGCGAGACACACCAAGGCCAGTCACTACACAAAGGGACGCGATATGCTTCTTGGCCTATTCGTTCCGGAATGCGATACTTTTCAAGCAAACGGTGCCACCCGGATCGTTCCCGGGTCACATCTGTGGGGCGATGAAAAGCCTGACTTTGGGGAAGATGGCCAAAAGGGTGTTGAAAACGCGGAATTGAAGAGAGGCGAGGCATTTGTGATGTTGGGCAGTTTGTACCATGGCGCTGGACAGTATTCCCTAGAGACGGGATGTCGAACAGTGCACATCATGTTCATGTGCAGCGGCGTTCACCGGCAGGAGGTAAGCCACCGGAGTTTTCATATGCTACTACAAATTACGATTGCTCACACAAATGCAGGAGATTCCATACCTCAGCTACCCGATCGAAGATGTCAAGACATACTCGAAACTCGTGCGTGACCGTCTTGGCTGGAAGCAGTCGGAACCCAACTTGGGATGGGTTGATTTGAAGTCTCCGGAGTACCTCCTAGAATAAAGCTACAGGTAATACGATGTTTTAAGTCCCGGGTTTACCAACCTGTATGGTTCTGGGGTGACTACCATAACCCTAAAGGCCCAGGCTCTTTTGTACTGGCACATCAAGGTAGCCAGCCGCAGGCACGACGTTCCAGTTCCCGTGAGAGGCAGATTGTTCATGGCCTAGTATGTGGTTGGAATTCATTTTGAACAGGACGTCTAACACGAGCCGCTTCAGAGGACCATTTTGGCCATGTCTACAAGGGGTTTATGAAAAGTCATAAATGGGGCGGTGATCGCCTTTGACTCATTGACACTTTTCCTCCTTCTTGCATAGTCAATGATCAAGCTATCCTCCGCTCAGAAGCCTCATCTTTACCCACACTTCCACCATGAAGATCTTTTTACTCTTCTCCGCTACTCTTCTTAGCGGTGTAATGACCGCCCCAGCACCCACGGAAGACCAGATCGCAAAATCGCCAGCGCGCATCTCTAAACAGACACTCTACAACATTCGAAGGGCCTGTCCGACATGCACCATCACAGCCACCCATGTTCTCCGCAGCAACTCGGATCCGAGCTGTCCTGAGATCGAGGACTGTTACAGCGCCAAGGCGCCGATAAGCTGTTACGAAGAAGACAATTTCAAGTTCGCACTGAAATCTTCATCAAAAGGGGACCTCAAGCCGACAAGCAAGATTCAGAAGCGGCAGTGTCACCCTTGTTGCACCGATGGCGATGTTTGGCCGCCGGAAAAGCGCGGGCGTTGGTGGGGATGCAAGAACGTCCCGGGATTAGATTGTGGCAAGTGTCTGGGCCCCCCGGAATGGGAGTGGATTATTCCTGGGGGTGTCAACGAGAAAGAACGGGAAGAGACTGGAGACCTACCTTAAGTCTTTGAGCATTCTCGAATTCTGTCACGTCGACTATGATGGGTCACAACCTCGAACCGCGAGAAATGACCGCACGCGCGCTGGAAGATCAGGAGGCTGAGTCCAGCACGATTCAATTGCATAAACATTGATGCGGTTCGAGAGTTGGAAATACACATAGGTTGAGAGCTCTTGGTACGAATAGGGTTAAAGTCAGTAAAACTCAATCAAGTTCAACACACACTCTAAAGCCCCCTCCCAAATTCACAAATCAAGGTTCAAAGCAAATAAGTAAACTCGGTCATAGGCATTGGGCGTAATTTAGCCCTTATGCCTTCATTGCTCAAGTAATTTTTGGTATATAAAAGATATCCCTTACTTTGAATTTTATTATCGCATCTATCCAGGAAAGTTTCCCTGAACGACTCCACGCCCTCTCGATCATTGAATGACACCTAGGCCACGATTATCATTGCCACAGGTCATTGTTTCCAGCAATCAATACACTCCGGCCCACTAGCCATATGATCATTGAAGATAAATTCTGCAACTACTTAATATATATCAATGGAAAAAACTATAGAAACTGATTATTGAGGCTGTAAATTCACGAAACTAGTTCCTCGGGAATTGACTCACTGGTTCGGCTTTTAGACGCCATACTTTCCAGAAACAGTGGGTCCGATAGCGGCGCCACAGTTTCCGGGCCGAGTCAAACTCATCGACTTTCTCGAATTCACTACACATATATCAACAGCTCATCTCCTCGCGTCGCAGAATACTTCAACGTCAATTAACTCAATTGAATCCAGACAGTACCAAACATGGCTCCTGCTTTGGAATCCAGCAAGATTGCCTTCATCGGTACGTTCCACGAAACACCAGAAAATCTCCCACGATGGCGGGGCTAACGCGGGGTATCCGTAGGCGGCGGCAACATGGCCGCAGCGATCATCGGAGGCCTGGTCGCAAAGGGTATCGACAAGCAGAACGTCACCGTCTCTGAGCCGTGGGATGTGAACCGTGAGAAGATGGCCGCCCTCGGAGTCAAGACCACCACCTCCAACGCCGAGGCCTTCGTCGGCGCCGACATTGCCATCCTGGCCGTCAAGCCCCAGGTCGCAAAGGGCGTTTGCAACGAGCTCGGCAAGGCCATCTCGGGGCAGGAGAAGGTGCCTGTCGTCGTCTCCATCGCCGCTGGCATCACCCTCGAGGCCCTGCAGAAGTGGCTGGCGCTTGACGACGGCCGGTCCCCGCACGTCGTGCGCGTCATGCCCAACACCCCTGCCCTGGTGGGCGAGGGTGCGTCTGGTCTGTTCGCGGGTAGCGATGTGACGGACGACGAGAAGAAGCTGACCGAGGCCCTCATGGCGAGCGTCAGCAAGGCCACGGAGTGGGTTGACAAGGAGGAGCTGATTGACGTTGTCACAGGCTTGTCAGGTGAGTCATTACGGGACACTTCACATGAGTCGCCAGCGGAATAGGATGAATCTAACACTAGAGCCACCCGTAGGATCTGGCCCTGCCTACTTCTTCGCCATGGTCGAGCACCTCATTTCCAGCGCCGTTGGCCTTGGCCTCTCCCCTGAGCAGGCGAAGCGCTTGGCTACCCAGACCTGCCTCGGTGCAGGCAAGATGCTCGTCGAGTCCCCCGAGGAGCCCAGCCAGCTTCGCAAGAACGTCACCAGCCCCAACGGCACCACACATGCTGCCCTTCAGAGCTTCGAGGCATCTGGCTTCCAGGAGATTGTCAACAAGGCTGTCAAGGCTGCGGCGGATCGCGGCGAGGAGCTCGGAAAGACTCTGGGCAACCAGTAAGGCAGTTGGACCAATGGGGAATCTGTCCTTTTTTCAGGGCATTGAGACATTTTAGGGAGGGTCCCAAAAAACAAGGTGCGCCAGGCATTGCTATAGATATTAAAATGGGAGGCTCGGAATATGGCAAGGTTGATGCACGAATGGACGAGATGATAATGATCAATATTAGCTCAACATGCAATCCAATAAATCCGGTGGTTCATAAATCCTGCAAATGAGCAATGTTTAGCTGTACCAATACCCCACTGCCACGTTCATCTTCCTCGTACTTTAGCCTGCCTTTCACTGGGACAGCACCAGTCCTGTTCTTCACCCAGCCCCTTTAATGCTGAATCACAAAAAGCCACAGGCCCCAAGAACCCAAAGACTCTTAGGCCAAGCGTTCAAATTTCGAATGGTGGCCCTGCAAGTGGGCAGCTTATCTGCTCTACCCAAAGGTGCCAGCAGATCTCAGAGCCTTCAGCTCAGTTCTCATATTGCGAACCACCTGGCCATATCTCCTAGTTCCGTATACGGCATAGATAATCCGTCCCCGCGTGGTCTAGCTCGTGTCACATTCCATCCCCAAGACCGTTCAAATTGAAGACAATTGGTCGGGGTGTGGCTTAGTTGCAGTTCGTATCCCAAAATTGACTTTGGTGTCTCAGTCGCCTGATACATTAACGTGCCCCCAAGCTGTCAAGGCTGTCTAGGGTGTGACAAAAGAAGCTGTTCGTTGTGCCCTTACAGTATTGTGGCGACACGGAGTCACCACGGCTAAATCCCGTGACCATCTCCCAAGGAGACCATATGAGCTTTCATGTCTTTAACTCTAAGACTATGCTCTCGAGAGTTCTTTCCTCATTGGCAGGGTTGAACACTCATTCTCTCTCAAAGATCTTAAGAAATCAAATTGGGGCAATATTACACCATCCGGGCTAAATGCAGAATCAAGGTGTCGGTCGCTCATAGCGTAAAGTTAATGTGAGTGCAAAAGTTGCGATGTTACCGTTGCTAAGCAAGCTAACTAATAAGATGCTTATGATGCTTAGGACTACACCCTTCTCGTTGAATCGCATGGTGTCGATCCCTCTTTCTACGGGCGCGATTGAATCGATACCGAGACTCAGGGTTGGGCCTCGAGATCTTGACGATTTGCCGTATCTACCTAGCATATGGTGGCTTCGCGCTAGAAACGTGCGCATTCCCACCGTCCGCCTCACGATCTGTCGCATAAGAAACCAGATACAAGGCTGTCGTTGCACATGAAGATCATGAAGTTATAAAGACTGTACATACTAAGTAGCCAACGTATCTCTTATGGAGGTTTTCTCCGGTTGCTAATCAGCTTCATCTAAGATATGCAGGTGGCCGTCTATCAGGGGGGTTACAATTTGCCCGTCGGGTGGCCGGCAGTCTAGGATAATGAGCGGGATCATCCGCTGACGTAGCGATTCCGGCAGGCTATCATGGTGCCAAGATGTTTCCCAAGAAGCTTCGTTCCAGCAAAGGTACCCTTGGCTCACTGGGCAATCTACATGTTGCACTTTAAATCAGTTCTTCAACACTTGTGGCGCGGAGTGGGTTTTTGGCGGCCACGTTCACGATTCACCCATACTAGCGGAGATTTGTTGAGGGTATGAACGCGCGGCATTAGATCTCTAAAGGCATGCAGACAAGGTTGCCGATATTAGTCGACGGCCTAACACGCCTCTCATTGCAACTCAAGACCGGAAGAAAGGTTTGCCGTGACAGTGGCTTTTCACATCTCTCGGCCGATAACATAAGATGCAATGTGGGTTACGTGAATGTGGACCTCCTCTCCCACCGGCGCCTGAGACACGTTTAGAACGCAGGGTGCTGATCCACAGGGCGGGATAGGATGGTAAAGTTACAAATTCGGGACAAGATCATCGCCTTTTTGCAGGATGGGGGAACTTGGCAAGGCATTGATGTTGGGCCTGGATCGGGGCCGCAGTCTTGGGGTAGTGGTGTGCGGAGGTCAG
Organism: Colletotrichum acutatum; assembly: GCF_030867785.1. NCBI lineage: Eukaryota > Fungi > Ascomycota > Sordariomycetes > Glomerellales > Glomerellaceae > Colletotrichum > Colletotrichum acutatum. Next base: position 11,263 of record NW_026849164.1, read on the forward strand.
TCAAGACTTTGAGACTGCCCCTTTGGCTTAGTGTAAGCTCTCAAAACTTTCGGATTCTTTCTGCAAGTTCCTATATGCGTAGGCTCAACAACTCATTAAAGGGAAGAAAACTGCGAGTGTCCCTTGTCCAGTCACAAATGGGAGGCTGGCTAGGGCGAGGGAAATGGGGTTGCTCCACCTGAAGGAATCGCCTTTGACAAAAGCAGAGTCGCTTGCGACATTCTGCAGCAAGCAGGGGTTCTCTGCCTTAGTGCCTCTATTCTTGGGTCGCTTCTTTCACGGTGCAAAACCAAACCTTGTGCCGAAGCTTCGCCATTAGTCTGCGCTTGTGGTGATGAAAGCATGGTCATGATGGACTTCTTACTGTGTGGGAAGTTGTCAATTTAGAAGATAAGAGGCGAATTTGTTGCTTAAAAAACAAGTACTAATGTAATAGGGTTCCGAAGGATTTCCCTCTATGTATCCTCCGCCGTGTGATTGCCCCAGAAACTCCATGTCCCTAATGTTACACCGCTTTGTGTAAATATGCCCAAAAAGCAAAGTTCGTAGACTCGTAGCCCTAGCACAACTGCTTGCGCCAAAATTCAACCAGCTCATTCAACTCGGGCCGGTTGTTCGGGTCTCTCTCCACACACCGCATGATCATGTCTTGCCACTCCTTCGGGACGTCCATCGCCATGGCCGTCCATACAGTAGGGTCCGGGGATTGCTCGACCTGCTCGAGCAGCATCCACATCGTCCTGCCCAGACTGAATACCTCCGCCAGCTCCGCGGCTCGTGGACATGTCGTCTTCCACTCCGGAAGGAGGTTCCAGTCCGGAAATCCCCACTTCTGATTCCTCCGCGGCGCGCCGGTGTGGGGTGTGTAGATGACCACCGGCTTGCCGTTGGCCCCGATGGAAACGGACGATTCCTCGGCCTCCTGGTCGATGGTCACCTCGGGCGGATGCGTAAACATGGAAAACCCACTCTGCTCCCAGTCGATGAGCCGGAGGTTATTGTGGTCGTCGACGAGGATATTGCCAGGCTTCAAGTCCATGTGGAAGCTCTCGGCAACCTGGTGGGTATGCTGGATTGCGACAGCCATTTGGTAGCACCACTTGGCCTTGAGACCTAGCGGGAGACGTTGTCCGGCTCTGTTGGCGCGCATGACCTGCTCATCAACCGAGTCTTTGCTCATGACCGGTTGCAGAAAGCCGCAGATGCGGTTCTTCTTGTCCCCGTCTTGTACGACGACGAGGATCTTAGGACAGGGCATGATGTTCGGGTGGGGCGGCAGGGTGTACAAGGTGCGGATCTCGTGGAGAAGGGTCTTTTCTTGGTGTTCCTTAAAGTCTTTGCTGTCTCGCTTGTACTGGTCAAAGTCCATCCCCTTGAAAACGAAGTTCTCTTGTGGGGTCAGGCCGGAGGCTTTTTTAGTGACGATCCTTGCTCCCGTCTTGCCGGGGAGGAACCCGAGAATCTCGAGGTCGGCGAAGTCCACGAGCTGGAAGTCTGTCGGGCGTGCGCTTTTGCCGAGGCTTGCAATGAACTTGTCGAAAGGGGTGAGTTGGTTGATGTAGTGTTCCCTGATGGGAGAGATCTCGCTTGCGACGGCCATTGTAGGTGATATTAAGTACGGTCTATCGTTAAGATTGAGGTTTCTGCTCCTAGAAGAGTTCGGCCTGAGAAGTCGAAAAAAGAATTGTCTTTTTTATCTTCCAAAATAGGTTCTCTAATAAGAACGGTGAATGAGTATGTAGATTCACCAAAGAGACGAAGCTGAATAGAACAGTCGAGTTGGGACGGAAGACTGCATGTAAACTGGAAGACTTTGGAGTTAATACCTTTAACCCATCATCAACTCTGATTGGGTGTCAACTCAAGCCTGCCACGGTTGTGAGTCCCATCTCAACTGATGGTAGCATTTGCAAGGCTCTCTTTTCTTCTTCCGCTGATTGACAAAGTCCCTGTCGAGAATGGTCAAGGGAGCGAGGCAACTTCGGTGAATGAGGGAAAGAATCCCGGCAGATACGATTAGGGGTATCAATTGCATTTGAAAGTCGGTACGGGAGCGCACGGTGAACCTGCTCCGGGACCATTCCAGACCCCTTTTTAACTCCTTGTGTGAGACTTGAGGAAGAGAAAGGAATTTTGAGATACTCTGAAGAAAAAGCGATATCACTGCCACTACTCCTTCTTTTTTTTTTTTTTGCTCACCCCGGCTAACCCCAAAGCCCTAGGGTCTAGCTTGGGACTTTACCTACATGTATGATGCTTCGTCAACGCTGTCTTACCTCGCTCTCGCCCATCCTAGTCATCTGACCGGGCGAGAAGTGAGGCGGGCGTGAGATGATATCACGAACGCCATCATCCGCGAGAAAGAGTCGACTGAATCCATGCGCGGGCAGGATGCATGCCACTAGGCGGGTGGTGATTGGTGGCATCCCGCAAAGTGGCAGGGTGCGTGCTTCTTCATCCCTCACATTCGATATCTGACAGGTAAGAAAATCCTCCGTCCGGGAAGGGTACGGCCCTAGCGGGCTGGCGGGAGATCAGATATCACGAAATACCTCGTGTGCCTGTTGGCGTAGACGAAGACACAAGGGGAGAAGGGAAAGAAGGGTGTGGCCATCCTTACCCAGGATCCCCCGGCACGCCAGAGCGGCCAGACACCCGCTGTCGAAAATGGGTAAAGGCGTAGGTATACCATGCAGGCGGCAGATCGGAAGCGCTTTGGATGGTTCCCGGAGGGGCTTAGCCATGCGTGCCATGCTGTTTAAGTCACATTCATCGATGCGTGACGTAAGACACAGGCATGAGACAATAGGGACGCTACAGGTAGAGGGCGCGCGCGCTGTGAGTAAGCCTGTACGCAGTAGGTCTTGCAAACTGAGGAATTCAGGTGAGCGAGGTGAGTTGACTGGCGATCTTGCCGGATGGAGGCCGAGAGCTGAACGTCATTGGGGGGTTGAGGGTCGGACATGGGTTCAGATTTATTGATATGTGCCGCGGGAGCGCTTCGACCGGGGTGAAAAGCCATTTTGCCAGTCGATTTGTATGTATGTAGACGAATATGCGTGTGTGTGTTTGCTCGGACGGGGTCTCCGGGCTGGCTGAACACACAACGTTGAGGAGGCGTCGCCCTCCCCCAAATGCCTGTCTTAGCTTACCGGCGGTGGTATGATGAGGCGTATTTCGAGTATGTCATTGAGACAATCGTAGGTGAGATGGGGGATGTGATATGATATGATGGATCATGGGGGACCTGGGGATGGACTTTGGAGGGGAGAGAAAATGTGAGATGAGAAAGGTCCATGTCGGTTCCCAGCCCGTTCCCACAGAAAAAAGGAGGTTATCGGGGCGATCGCCGATGTCCAATCGCGGTGGGGTGTCCTGCCGGATAACTCCATAGATTGACCCCGAACCAACTTGAACCCTCGCCGATCGTCCCATCTGATGTTTGTGAGGTGACAGTCTAGCGGGAGCACCCTCCCTCCAGATTCGACCGGGGAGGACACCCCTTGCCTTCCGTGAAGTGGACGATGGCGCTTAGGCTCGGGTTGGCAGTTGATAATGTCTCACAGAGATCCGGCCAGCTGCCAGCCAAACCACATGGGTTACACTGCGCCCTTCCACTGGTAAAGTGACTGCCGAGATCGGGCCGTATGTCTTTCTCGGAAGGTCGCGGTCGAACGTGAAGACAGCTGGGCTAGTCATCTACTGCTCTATTGTAAGTGGTCGAGTATAGTAGTATCCCACTTCGGCCCCCCTTCCAAACCACAGTTCGAACATCAAAGTCGTCCTGAACCCCAGACCTTGAGCGAAGAATTTCTTCTTTTCTTCCTATGCTGTCCCGGTAATTCTGTCGGATTTCTGTTCCGAGTCGCACAAAAGAAATCGCCAGAGACAATACAGCCCGAAGAGAATGCACTAGTGCGATACTCGAACATTGCTCCGAAGTCACAGGGTCAAAGCGAAAGCGGGCGCCAAAATCAGACCTGCTCACTAATTTGACAATCGGCGGGGCTTATTCCCGGCTTACTCAAATACTCGATCAGTCTATGTTTACCTCTATTGTTTTGGCACCCTGGAGACTGGAAGTCATATTTACCTGTTCACCAGGCTCGAAAATGTCCCTCCATATCGCTGTTGTCCGCTCAAGAAGGATGCGATCCCTGAAGAGTCAATGCCGCAATGTTCCTTGGCAAGACATAACTCCTCTCACTATCATCACAGAGCAAATCAGCATCAATCTTGCCTTCAAGTCAAAGGGATCCATGTGGAATGGCATGGCAGCTGAACTACACAAAAGGGGCAATCATCTCGCCTCGACCTTTCTAGAGGCTGCCTTCACTGGTTTCCAATATCCTTCTGCTGGCCCTCGGGTCCCAAACTTAGAAAGTCTGACGGACGCGTTTGAAACCCGTTGCACTGGAGGCGTTGTGATTGGAGGGGTATCAAAAGGGTCTTGTTATCCTGGCAGAGGTCTGAGAACTTGATTGAAGATCATCATAAAGCAATTGCCTGATGCGGATGGGCAGGCACTACTTTGTTGGGGACCCTTGAGAAGGCTCTGACAGGCATGCCCCGATGCTGACCAACTGCACTAGCATAGTCAATCCCAGAGACCGGCCGGCGCCGAGTACATCCAGTCTTCAATGTGTGTGGCGGTCCCTGATGCTCAGTCCTTCATATCAATAGAGACTAATTAACTAATGTGGGCAGCAGGTACCTCACGTTTCTACTCCGCAGAATATTTTAGAGTATCAAAATTGTACTGGAGGGATAGCTCCCTCGTATTCCTAGAGCCAGCACGTCAATCCTACCCTAATCTAAAGCTTTGGGTCCGAGTCTCAGACACTTGGAAAGCTTGGATGCGACGGGTTGGCCCGCGTTTGCGGGTGACAGCGGGAACCAACATCAGCACCCCCTTCTTAACTTGGCTGGAAGGCTCGATCTCGGATTTTTCGCATGAGGTACGTGACTAGCTTACATGACTGGCTTCAGGCTTCGCTATATCCGGGTAGCATGGTAATACTCATGGATAGAGATCAGAATCCGTACGCTACCGGGACTATTGCTCGTATAGTACTGATGTAATTTCAGTCACTTTCATGCGACCAAATTACGAAAGTTCAAACCTCAAACAGTGGCATCATCTCAGATAAGTGAGCGCGCCATTTCAATAAATGCGGCCACCAATGGGGTGATTGACAATGCTTTCATTTCTAATGTAAACATCTGGGAGAAGACCAAGCGTCAAACAGCCACCTGAAGCTGATGGTAATATAAGTGACTGGATTGTATTCTTGACCCAGAAAGTCCATCGTCAACCTTGTAGCTGCCATTCATCGGGCACTCGTGAAAACTCCAAACAGATTACATTGCAGAGAGTTCAAAATACGCAATTGTGAGTAGGGTCCTTAGACAAGGAAACTTGAAAGCAACCTACTTGCTTGAATCACATTATATATGCCAGAAATTGAAAGCTGGATTCAATAATCAGCAAGTAGGTGCAATTCCGCTTGTTTCGAGGATGGTAGAAAAGCAACCTCAGTGAAGATGCTTGTAAGTGATGTGATGAACTGACCGCATACATCTCAATTGGATAGAAGTAGTACATGGACCAGTATAACCGCGGCCAATAGCACGATTGTATCTCGAGCTCCGTGAGTCAATGTAAAGATACCGCTGAGTCATAAGCCAGTCCTGGAGTGTCGCTCGCCGAAGCCGCCGACGCCGGATTGATACCCGAACCCGAGGATTTCCTAAATTGCCGACGGGATTGTGGGGTCCGGCGCCGAAGCCGAGCTGGTATTTTTGAAGGATTATACGTATAAGGTGTGACAGTACCGCACAGGTTACCGCAAGAGGTATCAAGATAGTCTTTGCTCGCTATTTCTTTTTCTGAGAAGAACACCTTATGCGGGAGTGAGATCTCTTCAGTTTATCTGAAGCATCTAGCCCACAAGTAGGTACCTTGTGTAACGTTGTCACACTCACACCGAACTCATGGGATGAGATGTGCCTTGCATTGCTTCTCGATCCTCTGCGATCCTTCACGACCAATTGCCGGCACTTTCATGTCTGACGGAGAAAAAAGGAGTGGGTGAGTGAACGAGTGGGCAGAGTCGGCAAGTTTGGGGAAAAGCCGTGAGAGGCCGGGCGGCATGCCGTGGCCCCGCCCCTCCACCCGCAGCGAACCCCGGCGCCAGTGCCCACCGCTTGTTCTCCGGTCCAAGTGCAACCTTCCCGAAGAGGAATGCACCTGTGCAAGCTCGTCTTGGCCTTCACTTGGCTTTCATCGCGTCAATTTCTTTTCTTCCACACACACACACACGTACGCAGACAGTCACACATAATAGTACACTGACGCTCGCCATTACCGCTATTACGAACGCCAATGGCCCCCGCCTCTTCATGTCGTCAATATCCAGACTTAATCACGCCGTCAGCCCAACTTTGGCAGGTCCTTAACAATCCCCCCGGCTCCCTCCATTCGAAAACTCCGTTCCCATGGACAGCTATGACCACAGCAGCCAGTCAAGATGGCCGTCGAGACCAACAGTCGGCAAGAAATCTGGAGAAAGCAGCGGGCCCGACCTGATGATAACTTGACAACTTGACCACGATCCATGTCGCTTGCTTGGCATCCGAGCACAACATCCAACAATGCCACCAACGATGGACCGTTGCACCGTCGCTCGGTGATCTCTTGCCTGCATTGCAGTGGAACACGGTCCACTGCGACGCGCACCTGCATGGCTATCGACGCATACCTTGGTTCAATGGCACCGCACGGCAAGCTGGTATAAAGTGGCGGTTGCCTCTCCAGGTTCCTACTACGCGACCTTTCTTGCCTCTGTTGCTCGCCGTTTCTCTCATACCCATTCTTGGATACCAGGAAAATCGGGACACCGGACACCCATCATGGCCCGCCAACTTCTCAAGGTCGTTGCCGCTGCGGCCTTCATCCTCAGCGCGTCGGCGATTGAACGAGAACCGCACCAGCCCACCGGAGGTGGCGATCGCATTGTCACTTGGAACGAGACGGTCGCCTCCCCGCGATTTGGCGCCAGCTCGCGATCTGTCAGCTGGCTCTCGGGTGTCGAAGACGGCCGCTTCATCTATCTTTCCAACAATGCGCTCGTAATCGAGGACATTGTTACCGGCGCAAACGAGACGTTTGTGCCCGCCGACAAGATCCCTGCCGATTACGCCGAGTACTGGATCCGCCCGGATCTAAAGAAGGTCCTCTTCGCCACCAACTACACCAAGCAGTACCGCTACTCCTACTTTGCCGACTATTCCATTCTTGACGTCGAATCTGGCGTCGTCGAGCCCCTCGTGGATGATCAGGCTGGAGACATTCAATACGCCGAGTTTGCGCCCGTGGGAGATGCAATTGTAAGTGCTCCTGATTAATTCTCACGCAATTTAGCTGCCCTCGGATTCAACTAACACCAAATTCAAGGCCTTCGTCCGCGGTAACAACCTATTCCTCAGCAAGAACGGAACCATTTCTCAAGTCACCAGCGATGGCGGTCCGGACCTATTCCATGGTGTTCCCGACTGGGTCTACGAGGAGGAAATCTTTGGCAGCAGAAGCACCTTCTGGTTCTCCCCCGATGGCGAGTACATCGCCTACCTCAGCTTCAACGAGACGGGCGTCGAGACCTTTACCATCCCCTACTTCATGGGCGGCGAGAAGATTGCGCCCCCGTATCCTGTCGAGCTGGACCTGCGTTACCCCAAGGTCGGCAGCAAGAACCCCACAGTGGCGCTGACGCTCCTGGATGTCGAGACCGAGGAGGCCACGCCCGTCGAGATTGACGCATTTCCCGCCGATGACCTGGTCGTCGGTGAGGTCAAGTGGTTGACCACCAACCATGCCAGCTTCGTCTATCGCGCCTTCAACCGTGTCCAAGACCAAGAGAAGCTCGTCCGTGTTGATGTCGAGGGCTATGCTTCCGAGGTCATTCGAGAGCGCGATGGCTCCGACGGATGGCTGGACAACAACCAGGGCATTGAGTACATCGGTCCCCTGCAAAACGCCACTAGAAACTCCACCGACGCCTACTTTTTGGACCTTTCCGATGAGTCTGGTTGGAACCATATCTACCTCTATTCAGTCAATGGCGGCAGCCCTATTGCTCTGACCAGCGGCGAGTGGGAAGTGACCTCGGTACTCAAGGTCGACACTGAGCGTCATCTCGTCTACTACCTGTCCACCGAGCACCACAGTACCGAGAGACATCTCTACTCCGTCTCCTACCCTTCTGGCGTCAAGACGGCTCTCGTCGACGATACCGTCGCAGGTTATTGGAGCGCCTCGTTTTCGTCCTCGGCCGGATATTACATCCTGTCCTACCAGGGCCCCAACGTCCCCTACCAGGAACTCTACGCCACCAACTCTTCCACCCCGGTCCGCACCATCACCAGCAATGAGGCCCTCGTCACCCGTCTTCAGGAATACAAGCTCCCCAACATCACCTACTTCGAGCTTGCCCACCCCGATGGCTACACCCTTAACGTAATGCAGCGCCTCCCCGCCAACTTCGACCCCTCCAAGAAGTACCCCGCCCTCTTCACTCCCTACGGCGGCCCCGGCGCACAGGAAGTCACAAAGCGCTACCAATCCATAACCTGGCGCGCCTTCATTGCATCCGACCCGGAACTCGAGTATATCACCTACACCGTCGACAACCGCGGCACAGGCTACAAAGGCCGCGCCTTCCGCTCCACCGTGGCCGGCCACCTCGGCCGCCTGGAGCCTCTCGACCAGATCTGGGCCGCCGAACAACTCTCCTCGCAGAACGCCTTTGTCGACGCCGCAAAGATTGGCATCTTTGGCTGGTCGTACGGCGGATACCTCTCCGCCAAGGTCCTCGAAGCCAACTCAGGTGTCTTCTCGTCCGGCCTCATCGTCGCGCCCGTCAGCGACTGGCGATTCTATGATTCGCTATACACGGAGCGCTACATGAAGACACTCGAGGCCAACGAGGAGGGCTACAACGAGACGGCTGTGCGCAACCCCGAGGGATTCAAGAACCTGGCTGGCGAGTTTACCATCCTCCACGGCACGGGCGATGATAACGTGCACTATCAGAACGCGGCTGCGCTCATTGACCTCCTCGTCGGTGCCGGAGTGCCCGTGTCCAAGATGAAGTGGCTGAGTTTCACGGACAGCGACCATAGCATTGCGTACAACGGTGCTAATATCTGGCTGTACAAGTATCTGACGGAGGCGTTGTTCAGGGAGAAGAGACGGTCTGGAGATCCGCTTGTACACCAGTGGAGTAAGAAGAGCTTGCCCGAGACATTTGACTTTGAGAGGTCTTAGGAGCATGGTGTCGTCTTCGATGTAGATATTTCAATACCCTTTTTTGGAAAGAATTAATGTGTCATAACTGTTCAAAGTAGCCTGCATCGTGCACGAACGTAATACTTCTCCCTGCCGGCCAGTCGCGAAGGATTCCAGGTGATCATTTCGTCGTCGGATAGAGGCGTGATCGCTCAGAACGACAGAAATACATCGTAATGAGTCTTGATTAAACCTCATGCACGGCAAGAGAAATACATGCTCTCGGTGTGGTCTGTCGTAGATTTAGAGTGTATTCGCACCACTTTTTAAACTACCTTACTTACACAATACTTGCGGGATCGAAAGTGCGAACTCAAAAGGCTGAGTAATCCAAAAATCGAAACCCTCAACTTCGGCTTTGCCACTGTCTCCTACTTGCAAATTGATATAGGTCTCTTCGCTCGTCGCATGCTGTGGTCATGAAAGCCACTGTCGTTGAACCACGTTGCAGCGGCTCTTGCACGTTTCCTGGCGGCCATTTCTCTCGCAATCTGATGCGGCCAGAGTGCGAACGATCCTGGACACTTCAGCCCGTGACGATATTCATGATTCGTTTTCAAAAACAATTAATTTCAAAAATAAACTAAGCCTTCATTGTAACTAGTGTCGAAATAATCGACTAAAGGCCAGATCATAATCGAAGTGAAGGATACTCACCGTGTTTGCAGACATTCTTAGAGCTCCGCAAGGTGAGTGACGGCAACGGCCCCACCTTTCCACCCTCACCTGCCACACTCGGTGAGGCCAAAAATCCGGCTCGGAAAAACACCAACCTCCAGCTACCTGTCTTCCCCAGAGCCCGCCTTCACTTTTCATCATCCACCACCCAAACCGCCCTGACCCGCGATCGCGACAAGCTACTCGCCTCCACCCATCTCGACCTAAATCCCCACGACAGCTCGCCCTCGATTCCTCCAAACAGCCGCCATCATGACGTCCACAATTGGCATTCCCATCAAGCTCCTCAACGAGGCACAGGTATCTACAGCCTCTCCCCCAATAAGAACCACGCCAGACAGCTAACCATTGGCGCGCGCAGGGCCATATCGTCACCCTCGAAATCACATCAGGTCAAACCTACCGCGGCAAGCTCCTTGAAGGTACCCCTTCTTTCCCCCCTCCTTCCACCCATTCCAGTCATAGTAGCCCGCTAACACCGCACCTCTCCCAACAGCCGAAGACAACATGAACGTCCAGCTCAAAGACATCACCGTCACCGCCCGCGACGGCCGCGTCTCCCACCTCGACCAGGTCTACATCCGCGGCTCCCACGTCCGCTTCTTCATCGTCCCGGACATGCTGCGCAACGCGCCCATGTTCCGCTCCCGCAACGTCCGCGGCCGAGGTGTCGGTATGGCGCGTGGTCGCGCGACTGTGAGCAGGGCGAGGGCCAGCGGGCGCGGAGGACGCTAGGATCGCAATCCGCATTCCCAGCATGCCTCTTCGACTTGGCCTTGAAGAAATAGCCCGCCCGCGATATGGACTTTGCGCGAGGGAGAGAGAGTGGGAGAGAGCAAGAAGACACCAAAGGTGAGGACTTTCGAGATGAGACATAGCGCGCATTTTCCTTTTACGACAGACGCTACTCTTCCGTCTTTGAAAAGTCTGAGGAAAGGTCGGGTGAGGGGACTTTGGACTCTCACTCCAGGAAAATCCGGGGGCTGTTCAGTCTCGTCCTCTGGGAACAAAAAAGTTCCAGGCGTTTTATGAGGGTTTTGAAAGTTTCACGGGAGAAAGTCCCCAAGTATTGCAAAGGCGGATGGATACCAGCCGAGGGGGGGCCAGGGAAACACATAAAACAGTGCGAGGCACGATACTTGAGGGCTGAGTTCTCCTCGGGGAGAACAATACCCGGGCAGTCTGAGGATGTCACTGGTCGGCCAGCATGTGGGAAAAGACGGTCGCTAGGGTAGGCCTCACTCTTTCTCTAATTTTGAAGAGCTAGCCGTCAATCAACCCTCAGCTGACATAGAAAGCTAGGTACTCAAGCCCAAGAGACCGCAGCAATAGAATGCAAACGCCCCTCTCGGCGCCCAAAATCTCTTATCTTTTTGTCTGGTATCCGAACTTCGTGCATGCATGTGTATGTCTATCATGGACATTGTGTTTATACATTATACAGATGATGATACAAACCTCGTGACGTGCAAACACCTCCTTCTTGTCCATATCACCTCTACTTCAACCGCTTAAGCGCGTCCTCGGCCTTCTCAACAAGCTCCTTGGCCCTGCGAAGCTCCTCCGCGCCCTCAATAGCAGCCCCCTCCCGCGACCCATCAAGCGTATCCGCGACGCTCTGCTCCACGCCCCGCACAGCCTTGCGCCCTTCCTCTCGCACCTCACCCTCCCAATACGTCCGCGCCGTCTCCCACTTGGTCTGCAACCTGCGCAAGCTCCACATCACGCCCAGCGCCGCGACGGCACCGGCCTCGTAGATGGAGGAAGCGTACTGCGATACGTATAGCAGGCCCGCTAGCGCCGTCGTCAGGGCAGAGGTGCTCGAGGCCTGCAGGACGAGCTTCTGCGCGAGGGCCTGTAGTGCAGGAACGGTTTCCTCGTGGAGGTAGCGGCGCGTAAAGGCGATGTGCGTGGGCCATTTGGGCTTCTGTGTCACGGCTTTGGCGACGGTGCTGCTCTCGGGCAGGGACTTTTGGAGTTCGGATGTCGGCTGGGCGTAGATGGGTGGTTCGGTGGTCGAAGCGACGCCCGATTCGGCGATGCGGCCAGCTAAGTAGACCAGCTCCCTCTCCGCGCCGGGGAGAAACCGCTGGCTGAGCATGTCGGTCGTGAGGACGCCTACGTCGTCGACTCGCCAGAAGAGCTTCCACCAGCCCAGCTTGCGCCACCTCGTGCCCGCGAACGCGAGGTCGAGCTGCTGCTGGAGCTCCTCGTGGGCGAACTGGGACCATTGCGCTAGTCTCTCGTTCATGACGGTCAGTCCGGACGACGCGGCCTCTGTGGACAGGCGTCCTGAAAGCAAGCGCGATTCCTCGGCTTCAATCTCTGCGAGGGCGTTGCGGAGGAGTGAGGCGACCAGGAGACGGACTGCTGGCTTGGTAGCCTGACCCTCGTCCGTCTGCACGCCTGTCTTGAGCCATTGAATAAGGACGGGCACATTACTCTTGTACCATGCCCTCTCGTACTCCATAGCATTGCCAATGTTCTGGCGAATAAGATCAAGCCCCTTGCTGCCCACCGACACATCAATCGGCTGGAACGTGACGCCCGCCTCCTTCTCAACAGAGTACTCTGGCAAATTTACGGCCCCAAAGACGGTATCGCGGTATTCAGCCAACGGCAGAGCCGCAACCGAAGCAGCGCCCATAACGCCCCCAGAAACAACCAAAGCCTTGTGCACCGGCGTCGTAATAGGCGTGTACCGTCCCGTGTTGGACGGGATATCCACCGTCGGCACAAGAACAGCCTCCTCGACGTCCTGCACCGCCGTCTCGCCCGGTCCCGGCACAGAGCTAAAGGGGTTAACCTCCATCAACAACAGCTCAATCCCGTGCCCATTGAGCGCAGGCGACGACACATCGAGCTCATGCAGCAAATTCGTCTTGGATATCGTCACGCGCGGCGCAGCCTCCGCCGCATTATGCTCCTGCCCAATGCGCACCACGAGCGGGTGCAACGGATCATGCTGCGCCAGCTCCCTTTCCCACTCCGCCTCGTCGCCCAGGGGATCCGCGAGAAGTAATCGGAGAAGGTCCTTTGCCGCCTTGCCCTGCTCCGCGCTGCCGTTGGCGAGGGAGAGGATTGCGATGCGGATCGACTCCTGGCCGGGATCCTGGCGCAGGCCCTGGAGCGCGAGCTGTAGGCGAGAGAGGTTGACGTGGTTTACGGCGTGTTTTTGGAGCTCTAGGAGGGTGTCGATGAGTTCTTGCCTAGGGTTCTCGGGTGCGGTGGTCTCTGGGGCTGGTGGTGATGCTGTCGACTCGGTGGACTGGAAGCGGCGTTGCCTCAATGCCTTTCTCGCTTGGTTGCGGCTGTTTATGGTGGTGTTCGTTCTCGTCGTGGGTCGCGAGGGCGTGGTAAGCGAGCAGAACAAGCATACTGCAGGCCAAGGGAATGCTGCATTCTGCTTTGCGGCAGTCGGGGAAGAGGCGGCGCGACCTGCGATTGGCCTCAATGGGAGTCGTGGAGGCATCGTGGACGAACTGCAAGAGAGCAAGGGAATCCGTGTCCCGTCTCTTGCTTTCCTGGGTACGACGAAAGGCAAAAGGCGTGAACCGTCGAAAATTGAAGTGGTGATGGTTAGATGATGTCGGCCGGGGAGACGGGTGGACAGAGCTCCCAAAAAAAGGCTCGGTGAACCCGACCCAAGCTCCGATCCATGTGCACCCGCCGGGGTAAACTTCGGAGGACCACTGGAACAGGGGAGTTTCCCCCCACCCCCGCCAGTCTGCCACCACTATGACCACCACTAACCGACCCGGAAGTCCCAACTGTTCACTTCCGTGCTGTGTAAGTCACCGGAGATATCAACCCGACAACCATCTTGAACCCTGGCCTTCCCTCGATCATTGCCTACAAATCTCGCACCTCTCCCCATTCTTCTTCAGCTCCCCGCGACTCTAAACCTCCCAATTTGAGTCAACCCGAGACACGCAACACCGAGCCAGCCATGGCCCAATCCACCGCCCACCGCCGTCTCCTCCAAGAGTACCGCGCCCTGACAAACAACCCCCCAGAAGGCATCACCGCCGGCCCTGTCTCCGAAGATGACCTCCTCCACTGGGAGGCCCTGATCCAAGGACCCGAGGGAACCCCCTTTGAAGGCGGCGTCTTCCCCGCCGAGCTCAAGTTCCCCAAGGACTACCCCCTCGCCCCGCCGACCATGAAGTTCCTCGTCGACATGTGGCATCCGAATAGTAAGTCACCTTTCCATTTAAACCAGGAGAGTTCCAGACAGAAATTATCGCTAATCGCAAACACCAGTCTACCCAAGCGGCCTAGTCTGCATTTCCATCCTACACCCCCCAGGCGACGACCCAAACCACTACGAACACGCCTCGGAGCGCTGGTCCCCGATCCAGTCTGTCGAAAAGATCCTCATCTCCGTCATGAGCATGCTCGCCGAGCCGAACGACGAGAGCCCCGCCAACGTCGAGGCCGCAAAGATGTGGCGCGAGCGGAGGACGGAGTACGAGCAAAAGGTCCGCGACGGTGTCCGGCGGTCGTTGGGTCTGTGAGAGCGCAGGTCTTTCTCTAGCGATAACACAGTAACGTCTGGCGATCTGATCGCTTGGTAAAACACCTTATCTGGCGAAGAGTCGTAGATAATGTGGCATACATCAATCAGTTGACGAAATTCCTCAGTAGAGATAGATCTGAAGGATCAACGTAGGCAGACATAAGCGGGAGCGGTCAACACTACAAGCATAGCACGGCGTTTGGGGAATCAATCAAATATGGCTTCAAATATTCACTTCCTTCGTCAATGCTTGCCTGCTTGCATTCGGAATAAATGCCTTCAGCTATCCTGCTCATTCTTGCAGCACTAAATCTGCTCGCTCACACGTCTAAAACCCCTCATGCATGCAGCCCCCCTAATTACAACCCATTCTCGGATTTGAACTTATCCCAGCTCTCATTCAATGTCGCAAAGACTGTAGCAGCAATGAGTCTCACCTCCGTGCTAGCGTCTTGTGGAAGCTACAGATTGTCAGCGCGGGTCTACAATCACTAAGCAGAGCAGAAATAACGTACCTTGTCGGGATGACACTTGGCAATGGCCTTCATATAGTGAATCTTCACCTTGTTGGCCATGACAAGCTCGTGCAGCCCAACCTTCTTCCATCCGCTGTTTTCCCAGAGAACCGAGTCCAAGCTACCAATGAGAGCACGCAGGTTGTCTCTCTTGCCGTCCCTCCATGCCGCAATCTTGGCATCGACCTTCTCCGACAACGCAAACTTCTCGTCGTCTTCTTGTGCCGCAGCCTGGTTCTGCTTCCGCAAGCGCTCCACGGCCTCCATGTTCTTAGCAGAAGCTGCGACAGGGCGAGACCGAGCAGGAGTAGCAGCGGCCGGTCTAGGCTTGGGTTTGGGCTTCGGAGCCAGGGCGGACTGGCATCTTTGTCGACCAGAGATAGCGGTGGGACCGCCGACGCCGTTCTTCACGCAGGCTGACCAGACGGCGTGGGCATCGCCCCATCGCTCCATCTGCTCGAGGGCCTCGGCCTTGCGGCTCAATGCCTTGCCGTACAGGTCCCGCATGTCGCGGTTTTCCTGGCCGCCGGTGTCGCCCACAACAGACACCTGCTCGCCTTGACCTCCACCGGGACCAATGATCTTGAGTGCAGCATCAGCGTCCTCAACAGCACGCTTGGGCTCGCCGTTCTTCAACGATGTCAACGCGCGGTTCGTGAGGATAACAATCGCAAGAGGATGCGAAGATGGCACAGCAGATAGTGATGACGTGTAGGATGAATGGGCTGCACCGTAATCTCCTCTTTTGAAGTGAGCAGTTCCATCCAGACGGTGTTTTGTTGACTGTTGTACCGCCGCAGGTGTAATTGGTGGGATCTGACGAGCGGGTCGAGGGGCCGGCTTGGGAGAAGGAGGTCTTGCAGGCCGCGAGGCTTGGGCGGGTTGCGTGGGTCGTGATGGCTGCGACGGTTGAGCCGGGCGCTGAGGGAGTGACTGCGAGGGCTTAGGAGCCTGGGAACCAAAAAGCAGGTCCGGTTCCTCCCGCTGGGGCGGAGGCGCTTCTGGCTGGGCAGTCGCCTTTTTTCTCCTAGCAGGGCTGACATACGAAGCCGCGCTGTCGTCCGCCATTGCCAGCTTGCTTGCGCGAGTCCTCGAATCCGGTACTGCTGGGCCACTCTGCTGCTGCCATCTAGGGACCGGAGTGCCTCTACCGCTTGACGGGGCCGATACCGTAGGAGATTGGTCTCTCGGGGATGCTGTCCGACGAGGGGCCTCTGGTCTCGAAGACTGCGACGATTGCCCGGCTTTTCTTTGCGGTCGACCGCCAGACTCCAGCATCATAGCCTCGTCTGTAGCCTCGGCCACCCGCCTCTCAGGCTGAGCACGATCAGCTTGTGCTGAGCGCATCCATTTCGGCTGGCTGGGGTCGCCCTCGGGTTGATTGAAGTCTGCCACTGCGGCCGCGACCTGCTTTTTGCTCGTCTTCCAGAGAGAGTTGGCTGTTTTGAAAAGACTATTTCCCATAGCAGCCGCAGTCTTCGAGAAGTCGGCCTCACCGGCAGGAGATCTGGTATCAGCCCGTCTTTGACTATCCTGTCTGCCACCATCGTCTCGCCCTCTCCTTGAAGCAGCTTCTGGATCCTTCCCTTGGGCCTTTGCCTTGGCTTGTCGGTGTGCGTCGTCCAAAAGCCAGTTGGCCGCTGCTTGCACATTCAACCCTGCACCACTCTCTGTCAAGCCTCTTCGGGCGTTTTCAGGGGTGAAGCCATAATCGACCAGCTGCGCGACGGCGCTGTCAAATTCGGCCATTTCACCCCGGGGAGCTTGCTGCCGTTCATCTTCTGAGCTGGAGTCGGATGCCTCAATGGGTTTTCCGGGCTCAGGCCCCTTGGGCTGCGGAGTAGGTTGTTTGCGCCGAATCTCTTCGACCGGACGGCCCAGGTCGCCGAGGAAGTCGTCATCGTCGTCGTTCGTCGGCGGGGGTGCGGGAGATGCAGCCTTGGGCTTTAGCTGGTTGAGACCAAACGGATCGTCGTCGTCGCCAAAGCCGCCATTGGCAGGGGGAGGCGCCTGATTCCATGCGCTTGGGTTGCTAAGGTCCAGGCCCGGGGCAATCGCGGGCGAGGGGCTCTTCTGAGGAGGCGGGGGGTAGTGGCTGGCGTTATCGACCTTGGTCTCAGAGTTGAACGCAGCGAAAAGGTCGTCGTCATCACTGGCCTTCTTGCCTGTAGAGGAGCCAGGAGACAATATGCCAGGGGACGTTGTCCTCGACACGGAGCCCGATCCCAGTGTATCCAAGAAACCACCACCAAATTGCGCCTGCGCTTGTTTCCTTCTCTCCTCCTCCTTCTTCCTCTTTTCAGCCTCGAGCCGCTGCTGCTGTTCAAGCAAGGTGAGTTTCGATGTCGGTTTCGCAGCCCCGGCACCGCCAAAGTTCATCAGGTTGCTGAAACTATCGGCTGGTGGCTTCGCGGGTGGAGGCTTCGCAGCTACGGCTCCAGATCCTTGAGCAGACAGAGGCGTGTTGCGACCAGAGGGAAACGGGGATGGCGTCGAGTTGGTCGGTCGCGTGGAACCGAAGTAATTGGCCCCCGAGGGGTTCATCGGCGGCGGCTTGTTGTTCGTCTTGTTGGTCGACGACGACCAGTTCAAGCCCGAGAGATCATCCATCTTTGAAACTTGATGATGGTCAAGGTGTAATCTTCATTTCATGAGCTTCGTGAGGTCGTCAGGGGATCGAAGGTGGCTCAATGCATTGTTTTCGCTGGCTTGTTGACTTTCGACTGCCACTTGTTCCTGCATCGGGCGTCGCTGATTGCGTGCGGTGTCGTGTGCACGTAAGGTGGCATGTGGGACAGGTCAGTGTGGCTGAAGCTGAGGTTGATGTGGCTGGTGAGCATTTCATGGGGGAATGCGCCTCATGAGGCGCTGAGAGGTGATACATCGGCGTTAAGAGTCAGATGCCAGTCAGAGTGCACGACCCAGTAGATTTCACGGGTGGCGCCGAAAGCGAAAATAGGGGTAAACAAATGTGCCGCGTTTGGGATGATCGTTGCTGTCACTTTGAGATTACGGCATGAACCCAACTGCTACTTACTGCCTACACCCATTTCAATGAACTCCCAGGCCGTGGCCATCGCGTGGATGCCCCAGCGTAGACCAAATTCACAAGCTCCGGCTGCATGAAATGGAATCTCCGCAGCTTCGGAGCCCAAGCCACATCGAACATTGTGCCGAATTCCAGTTGCTGGCGAATTCCCGCAAGCCTTTGCTTGCACAGTCCTGCGATTCGCATCTCGAACTCCGCGGAAACATCGTGCCATGGGCGAAGTTCAGCTAACAAGTGACGGCGACCATGTTTTCGGCTTTCTCTGTCCTCGATGCCGTCTTCTGCTCTGCGGTCCATCTCCAATTCCCATAGGATGTTCTAGCAAGTCTACCACTGACACCAGGTATACATACGAATGGCAAAATGGCCTCGTCGGCTGCCGCGATATTCGCTGAGAAACGGGCCCCTAGGCCGGAATAACCCCATTGACAAGTACGTCATGAATCCTAGAATTGCAGAGGGACCCCGGCCAAGGGATAGAAGCGCATATCAATCACTTCGAAACCCCCGGCTGACGGGTCTACTACCGCGGTTTGTTCGGCCGAATGAGTCCCGCCCAATTTTTTGGGTCTCTGCCACTCTAGGTAGTAGGATTCAGGTCCCTGAGATTCGTGCCCCTGATTGTTCGGATGGAAATCACTGTCTTACGTGTCGTTGACTTGCTCATGGCTCCATCCCATTGTATTCTTAGGAGTTGGGAGCCCGGAGCACAGGAAGGGAGCATTACTTCACTGAGCTTTGCGGGGTATGTATCCTCCTAGATTCACACAAGGCCGATGTGACTTGTTCGACGACCCATTGGTCGGTCCGAAAAGCGAATAGAGCCAAAAGACAAAGGCAAGAATATTGTCGCGTACGGAATGAGGTCCGCATCGAAGGATCACAAATCATGTCTCTAAGCTCATGCGTTTCCGAGTCGCAAGTAATGAGCTGCTTGCTCATGGTTGTTCTACGGTCAACCCGTGGGTGCAACCACTGTTTCCTCGCTAAGAGAAACAATGAGAGTAAGCTTAAGAATTGACTCCTGGAGACAGGCAGACAAATCTCTTGCGTTTGAAGGGCAGCGCAAACGTCGGAAGTTTCTGGGAGCGTGGTGCAACGCACCGCAAATCATTGGGACGACAAGCCTTGGCTGTTGGTGTCTTTCTCTAGAAGTTCGGATGATTGGCGCACCGCCTCAATCGGTCAAGGTGCTGAAACTCGCGGCAAGTGTCGCGGCCTGGGATCCTCCCTGAAGGTGATGATCAGGGGGGAAGATCTCGCGAAGGCTGAGCTGAGCTGAGCTGGTGGTGTATTCGTACGGTGTGCTAGTGTACGGATACGGCGGTGGCGGTAAGAATGTCGTGGATCAGAAGAGCTTCTTCCAACATCATTGCCGCATGCCAGTGTCTTTCCTTAGTTCTACGGATACGTGGCTCCTCCGCAATGTCGTCACTCCGAACTTCATAATACGAGGATGATGAGCTGGAGATGCCGATGAGCGCTGATTACCGTCGACTTTATTTTGGTTCGGAGCTGAGTCGCGGGGCGCTGCTCTGTTTGCTGAGCGGGCCGTGTCCATGCCAATCTGAAGATCTGGCAAACTGATCCTTGCTTTGGGTTATGACGATAATCTCAAACTTGACTCGTAACTGATCGGCGAGAATAGCATATAATTTGCGATGAAAGGAGCGTCGAGAGCGAAAGGGAAGGTCGCACATGTCGAGACATGCTGTTGGTATAAGCAAGTACGCCACTAATCGGACGAAGAATAATAGTGCTGTTCTGGCACTTTTTCTTCTTGGTGGTTGGGATAATAGCCGCCTGGCGATCACCCGAAAACTGCCGGCCGTTGAAGCGGAGGAAGGAAAAGAAACAGCACCAGTGTCATCTTGGCATGGCTGGAATGTTTGCTTTGGCTCGTGCGATAAACCATCAGGCTTGAACAGCCACTGAGGGGGACAACACGCCGTCGCACGAGGGTGCCAAGTGGCAACCGTTGCCTCGAGTAAAAAATGAGACAGGCAGCTGTGTGTATCTCTGGATTATGGTCCGGCCCAAAAGCTGCCGTGCGAAGGAGAGGGAGCTTTCACACTCGTGATGGCAATTGTATCCTTCTCGATGTCCGCTGTCACGAAACAAGATGAAGGCTCAGCTAAGCGCCTGTCGTGCGACGGCTCGTTTTGACCGCTGTGTCTGCATGTTAGTTAACATTCGTACAGTGGCACTTCATCATTTGGATAATGGCGCGAGGCTCAGCCGCACAAGGTGTGTTGTGAACGCTGAGCAGCAGCGGAGCGTTGGTCTTCCTGGGATCCATGTAAGGATGCATTTTTCGCTCTACGAATAATCTCCTTGGATCGCCAGAATATTCGCGGGGTTCGTTCTCTTGTTCCTGGCGCACAGAGAGCATGGTGGCCGGTCATCCCGATGACAGCTGAGCCAACCTCCAAGTGGGTACAAATACCTGTAAGGTAGCGAGGGTTTGCTCGGTACCACGGCCGAATGGCAAGGAGAAGAATGGCAATCTCGTGGTTTCATCGTTTCTGGTATCTACCCGGCGCAAATTTGCCGCAAAAGAATGGCACGATTGCTCCGTGATTGCTTCTTTCGTCCGCCCATCTCTATGCAACAATGGGGTCAGACTCCTGTGCTTACTGCGTATGCGTAGAGGTTCAGAGGTCTGCGCAGCTCTGCTGCCGTGGCTGCCGTGGATTGATCCCGATATCCATATTAAAGAGGGCCAGCAGATTGTAGGGCGACGATGATCCGGGGTCGGGTGGCCGGAGGATGAATGAGAGGTTGAGAGAGGCAAAGGCAAAGCGTCCGTTGCGGCGCCGGTGTGTTATCCCCTGGTTCGGAATGAGAAGTTGCGCTCAGTGGACGTTGACTTTTGTGACTTCCTCGTCGGAGCCGGCGCCTGCTGGCAGTTTTGGCTTCCAAAGGGACTTTACTGCATTAGGCGGGCAGCTTGCAGATGCCTGACGTTAGCGCAGATCCCAGCCGCCCGTTCGGCCCCGTCTGACCTTCTGGGCAGCAGACACCAGCGCAATTGGTCAAAATGTCATGAGCTGCCAAGGGGGGAAAGGGGCATGATTGGCTCTTGCATTGTTCGATGCAATTGGATCCCACCGGGGTGGAGTACGTATCTAAAGTGAGATCTCCTCCTGCCCCTCTGTCGACGGGACCCCGTTGCTGCCTTCCCCCCAAGTACCTTTCAAAAGGGGCCAAGAGGGACGCACAACCAACGGCTCAAGTACCCAAGTTCCTTCCCATGTAAGGCAAGGTACCTTACCACGGGTATTACTCCTTCCATTGTGCGCTGGTAGGTAGGAAGCTACAAGACCAGGGAGAGGAATGGAAAGAATGGAGTAGCGGCAGTGATTGCCAGTCAAAATTGGCGTGTTGGTCCCTCCTTCTCAAGTAAGGCAGGTTTCGTTTTCTTCCTCCTTCCTTTCCCCCCACACCGGGACAGGAGCATCCCGTCACACAGTGTCATTGGCTGCAGATCCTCGGACGAAAGAAAGAAGGGGCCTCTAGGATTCCTGCCCTGGGGAATCGTGTGTCTCTTTTCTTGGCTTCCAATTGACATTTTCTTCTTGTGGATCTGAAAGACTCCAGTTCATCAACTCCATTTCTATTCCATATGACCATTCGGCTTCGGATCCATCATTGATCCTCTGCCATGCAGATATTTGGTTGCTTCTTTTGGTTGTTACTCAAGTGGCCCCCAATTTGACCATGCCCAGCACGGTGGCTGCGGTTGTGGATGCAACAGCCGGTACCTGCATATCGCGTTTGTCAATCTGGAGCCATTCGCGGCATTTCCATGATTATCTTAGTTACCTTACTTAGTCCGTACTCCGTACAGTATATGTACTGATAAAAAGTAGTGTAATTCTGCAGACTGCGCCGGTACGCCCCGAGCTATCGCATCACACCGTCCTTCACATCTCCCGCCAAACCGTTGGTGCTAAATGCTTGGTGCCATGCACAATGCGCAACGATGCAGCCGTAACCCGAACGTGGACCGGCCAAACAGCTTGCAATGTGGTGCCATCACCATAATCCTCCATTTCGGCCGGCTCGTAAGGCCAGCGATACAACTGTGAAGCAGCCACAATTATTCAACAGCAGCGTCTGACCAGCGTCTACCGCTGCGCCGCCAGCACCGGCTGCCCGACACATCGATATGCATCGCAGCGGCGCATCGCACGGCGCAGCAGGATCAGCAGCCCCCATCCGCACTTCGTCATTGCACCTCTTCGCTGGGTCTCTCACAGTCATAACTCATCTCGTCCCATACCCAGCAACCAAATTCTATCTCGCAGACTCGCACTGGCAGACTCGCACTGGCAGACTCGCACTGGCATTGCTAGCTGCCCTCGCACTCAGTCTAACCCGGTGCTGTACTCCGTAATGGTCAATCTACAATGTCCGTACCAATATGGGTCGGTCCCCTCTTCTGCGATGGATCCAAGACCGCCGCTTCGCCTCTCTGCTATGGTCATTGCTTCATGCTTCTTTTGCGCTA
This sequence comes from Colletotrichum acutatum, assembly GCF_030867785.1. Lineage (NCBI taxonomy): Eukaryota > Fungi > Ascomycota > Sordariomycetes > Glomerellales > Glomerellaceae > Colletotrichum > Colletotrichum acutatum. The sequence continues at coordinate 33,883 of NW_026849164.1, forward strand.
TAGTCTCATTGTATAGACTATAAGGGATCTCGCCTTTTCGCCTCTCGCTTCTAGTATACTCTCTACTCCTGCATCCGCCGTCGTCTGGAGTACAGCAGGAAGGCGTCGTGGTTGGCTCCATTGGGTTCAAGCATCAGGCATTGGATGATATGCAAAGGGGGCAAGGCCGCGAGGGGCCAAGCGGCAAGCGGCAAGCCTTCAAGTACCTTTTGCTGTAGTAGCCAAACGGCGAGGTACAAGCCACCTCCCACACCACTGGTACATTCTCCATGTACCCAGCCTGGCCCCGTCACACAGCCAGCAGGATCCTGGTCGAGTCGCGCTGGCCCGGCCCCTTGAAGCAGTGCCTTAATCTATTTCAACCCACATCCAGAGCGATCCCGACCACACTGTTCGCCCGACCACTACCCTGGGGCATATCGCCGTTCCATGCTGGAAGGATTGGGGGAACATACGGAGCACCTTACCACCCTGCCTAGGCCGTCCGCCAGAGCCCTGGTTCAATCGTTCAGTGGTTGCGTCGCAGAGTCGTAGCGTTGCAGTGGCTGCACCTCGGAGACAGGAGGCGGCTGTCACTAACACAATCTCTAGCCAAGAAGGAGAGTTTCAAGAGACCCCTCAATCAGAGGCCAGAGAAGCAACGACGCTTGCCCACCAAAAGCCCAGTCATGAGGCCTTTGTAGCGGCAGTCAGTGCCCTCGTCTGGTCTGAGCATTGAAGCAATGGACGGATGACAGCCAAGGTAGGGACTACTAGACGAACACTTGTCACTGGCATTTGCAGGCGCAGCGTTGCTCAATCCCAGACCCCTGAGAGTGAGGGCGAGAGCGAGAGGAGAGAGAGAGAGAGAAAGATGTATGTTCTCAATGAGAACGGGAAGAGAATGCGCCATTTCTTCTCGTGACCCCATGCTCCCCCATTTCCTTTGCCTTTGCTTGGCCATCCTCGTCGTAAGGTAGAACCAAACCAAACGCGGCCAAGAGCGAGGAGAGAATAACTTGAGCAAGCGCTCCATCTCATCTCATCTCATCTCATCTCATTTGCAAGAAGTCACTGCCCGCCTCCCCCGTTTGTTCGCTCGTTCCCCCCGGTGGCCAAGAATGGGGATCGATGGAGATGAGCCATGGCATGGTGGTGCCTGCTTTACAAAGTGACTTACGGATACGCAGTACGCAGTAGAACTAGCGTCCAAGTGAGGGTGCAAGAGAAATAGGAAGAGGAAAGTGAAGGGGGAGTGGAAGAAGTTGCCGTAAACTGCACAGCAAAAAGGGCTCCAGCAAGAGTTAGCAACCTCGTTCGGCATCCCATCCCTCGACCCCTGTCTTGCGCCCCCGTTCACCCTTCCCACCCCCCCTTGAGAGTTCCCGCCTTGCATCCCACCACCAGAAATGCCATATCCTCTAGCCATGTCTCTCACTCCACCTGCCCACCCGTTTCCTTCTCTTTAGATGCCCTTTTTCTGCATCACCTTCATTCCAGTGTTCACCCTCTTGTCCCCTCGTTTCTCTCCCCCTCCTTTCGTCACCTACACGGGGTCTTTCGACTGTCACTCTCTCAAATCACGCTCACTCTCAACGCTCGCTTGCTCGCTCGCACTTGTGGCCTCGCCCTTCTTCTCGGGGTGGTCGCACTCAGCCATTCCTTTTTTTTACTGTTTTTTAAACCTGACAAAAAAAATCCCAAGCTGCGGATCCCGCTCCTTTTCTTGGCTCTCCTGCGACTCGTAGTCAGGACTAACCAGCACATTCATTTCTCTTGGACCCCGTTTGGTGTGTGTGTTGATCGCATTCGTTTCTCGACTCGAACTTTTTGGGCAAGCTCGTAGGAGGATCGACAAGACGAAAAGCCGAATTTGCCAACTTCTGGTATCATCGTAACGGTTTTCCAACCTCCCGCTGTCTCGCAACAAGACCTTTCAACTAGCGTCTTTACAACATCGTCTTACACCGCGCATCGCATGTCAATCTTTCGACGCCAACACGAATAGATCATTCAACTCGTTGTAGTAGAAACGTTCTCTGTGACGGTATAAGAAAAGGAATCGGCAATTTCGTCGCCACAATCGCCAACCTGACTCACGGAGATCAGCCAACGACTACATCTATCTAAGCCGTAGAAACGCACTCACTCAACACATTCCGAACCTGGACTCTGCCGGTGGTGCTGGACATCGACGACGGAATATCGTAGGATCTCTGTGTTGTAGCAGCCTCGAATCAGCATTGCCGAGGATCGAACCCGTATTCTCTTAGACATTGCCGAGCCCGGTCGAAAACCATCGCCAACTCTCACCGAGCCACCGCCGAAACCTCCACCATTGAAATCCGTCACGTGTCTAGGAAATCAACTCCCAGCCACTGGAAAGCGCACGAGCTGACGGAAGAAAATCATCTGGAAAGATCAAACTTTTTGTCGTCATTCCGAACAGATTTGCAGGACCCTTTTGTCTCTGACATCTGACCCTGATTTCATTGTTGAAGAGTCCTAAAGAAGAAGTCACAGGTGAGTCGGGTTACACCTGCTCCTTCCTTCCTTTCCTCCATCACCAACTTCACCGACGACCCAGTCAGCGCCCCGCTTAACCCATCGCACCTTCCCTTCACTTTTTGTTGGTTCCTGCCCTGCTCCTTCCTCGGTGAATAGCAGCTGGGCCTCCATATCACCCACGCGTCGCATCTCTTCTCTGCCTGAGAAACCTCCTCACCCACAACACACCACAACGCACTACACCTCGACGGAAAACTCACCAATATCGTTTGCGCAAAGCTGACCTTCTCAAAGGTCTCTCATTCTCCAGCCTTCCTTCAAGAATCCAACTGGGCTTGGACTTTCTTCAGATCTTTTTTCAAGACCAGCAAACGGACTTGTCTTTCAGTCGAATTTTCATACTTTGATACCCATTCAACCCTTGTATCACCTTATCTCACCTCACTCTTCACATCTCATCACCACAACCTTCCCTCGACAATATTCATCAATTGCCACGATGAAGTTGTCCAACACCCAGGCTCTGGCTCTTGTCAGCGCCCTCATCACCAGCGCCGAGGCTTTCTGGCGCATGGAGTGCCCTGGCCGCGTTGGCCTTGCTCGTGTCGACCCTCTCATGTCCTTTGGAGGCGCCGCTCCTCACGTTCACGCTATTCACGGTTCTGGCGGTAAGTTTGATGAATCCTAATATTTCAAGCATGCGCTTGCCTGACCATCACCATGGCATGACTATTTGTATTTTATTTCCATGTGTCGCTAACTCCAGAACCAGGCATCTCTCCTACCGCTGACTTTGGCGACCTTACCGCCAGCGACTGCACTTCTTGCCGTGTGAAGCAGGACAAGTCGGCCTACTGGCACCCGGCTCTGTACTTCCAGGACTCTGCCACTGGAGAGTTCGAGCTTGTTGATCAAGTTGGAGGATTGCTTGCGTAAGTGTCTCAATTCACTACTCTCGAAGCAACACAAAAAACACTCGATACTGACTGTACCAGGTACTACCTTCTTAATGGAAAGGATATCAAGGCATTCCCCCCCGGCTTCCGCATGATTGCTGGCGACACCAACCGCCGCAACTACACTGCTGGAGACCCTTCCAAGCCCGACCCCCAGAAGTCCGAGTGGGCTATTCTCGGCCAGACCGACCAGTCTGTTCTTCGTCAGCGTGCCATTGGCTTCAACTGCCTCAACTATGGTCGTGACCCCGAGGGCACCCTCTACCGCCACTTCCTTCCCGACAAGACTTATCTCGATGCCAACTGCGCTAATGGCGTTCGGTTCGAGATGATGTTCCCTTCGTGCTGGAACGGAAAGGACGTCGACTCCACTGATCACAAGTCTCACATGGCCTACCCTGACCTTGTCATTGATGGCACCTGCCCTGATGGATTCGAGACCTCGACCCCCAACCTTCTGTACGAGGTCATCTGGAACACCTACGCCTTCAAGGACCGCTCTGGCCGCTTCGTCATTGCCAACGGTGATACTCAGGGATATGGATACCACGCCGACTTCATTTCCGGTTGGGATGAGGACTTCCTCCAGTCTGCCGTTGACACCTGCACTAACCTCTCTGGTCGCATCGAGGACTGCGCCGTCTTCAGTCTCCAGGACGAGGCCACTTCCAAGCAGTGCGAGATGAAGGTTCCCGACCTCGTTGCCAAGGACAACGTCACCGGTCCCGATGCTCAGCTTCCTGGAAACTGCCCCATCACCTACGCTGACGGCTCGTCCGAGGGCGGCGATGCTGACCCCGTCAGCTCCACCTCGAGCATCGCGGCTCCCACCGTTCCCACTCTCACCTACAAGCCTGGCAAGACCGCTACCTCCAACCCTCTCCCTGGTGAAGTGTTCAAGGAGACTGGCAAGATTCCCTATGGCTCATCCAGCTCTGTCTCCGAGACGGTTGCTGCCGAGGCCGTGGCCACCCCTACGCCTGAGCCCACTCCCACTCCTGAGCTCACCCCCACCCCGGTTTTTGAGCCCATCACCACTTCTACTCCGGCCAGCTCCTCTGCTCCGGGCATGTCTTGCGTGTCTACTCAGACCATCACTGCGGTCAACACCGTTTCCATCATCTGTTGGGAGGAGGACATTGTCTATGTCACCGAGTATGAGGATATCACGTCTACCCTGACTGTGACTCCTACTCCGTCGGCCTCGGTGCCCGCCATGCGCGCCAAGCGCCACCTTCACCAGCACCGCCATCACCACGTCTAGGCGATGAAAACGTGTTTTTCTCAATTTCTGGAGTTGATACTCCCTCTTGTATCTGGGTGCGAAAAAAAATCAGGGTTGCGGACGTCAGTTTTCAAGGGACGCCACATCGGGATGTGGCGGTCTTTTTCTCTCTATCCAGTGGAAAACCTAACCCATTGAGATGATTTGGCTTCCCATTGGTTCTCTCGCATCTTGCTCAAGAACATTATCGTTGTTGTCTGGACATTCTGAGCAGACGGACACATTTTTTCTTCTTGGTGGTAGCTAGCAAGGTTCGGGCACGATATGGCCTGCGTCATGAATTCACGGCAATCATTAGGAGGCAAATCATCAAGTTGAGTTGGTCCTTACAATGTTTCTTCTTTTCATGGTAGTCCGAGTGAGGCGGGCGTCGTAAGGGGGTTTTGCATTTGCATCGCATTGAATGCGTCCATTTTGTAGGCGTTGTAGGTTGATGTTCGAGAGATACCTATTCGCATTAAGGTTATTCCAACGATTCCATCCATAAGACACTTCCCTCCAGGGATCAAGGTGCTATTGCGTGAGAAGTTATCGCCCAGTCCAACACCAGGTCGCCTCTCCACTTCCATAGGTAGCATCTGTGACAGAAGCCCACATTGATTTGTTGTTTCGGCCTTACATGCCATTAAGGTACTATGCCCACTGCTTATTGATATCTTGATGAGTCAATGATAAAAAGTCAAAACTAAAGCAAAGTAAAGGCAGGGAAGCAGTACGGTAATCCATGCTTGACTATGACCAAATCTCGCGCTGGCAGACTGAGTCAACGACAACTGGAAATGCAAGTACAATGAAGGACGAACAACATCGAAATAAAAACGAATTCCTTCCTACTCCCTCTTTACCCGGCACATTCCATAAGAACTCAGAACCCTGCCATCTACACAGTTTCTCCAGATGCATTCTGGAAAAGATGCTTGTGGGCTTTATCATCACCGTTCTTTCAGTAGGGGAAGGTACCTTAGGAGGAAGTACCGTGATCAAAACGACCCGGTAGTCAGCTCGGGCGTGCCTGCCTTCCATCGTCCGTGTCGCCTTCCCACAGAAGGATTCACCCTACTGAAGGAGGCGACGACCAGATTTGATGGATGGGAAGGAGAACGAAGACCTGAGCGCCCACTTGCCCAGGTTACAATTAATGTGTCAGACTCCTTCTTGGCAGCTTGTGATGTTGTGTCTTGAGAATTTTGAAGAAGTTGGCAGGGAACTTCAACACATCACACTATCGGGTGAGAAGAACGGTTTGAGTCTTGCATTAGTCGAGGAGGGAATCTTTTATATTCTCCTTGTTGGACTGCGTCCATAGTGGTATCAGAATGAAGTGCTCCCGTTGACTTTGGCTTTTGGGTTGGATATGAGTCACACGAGAACTCGTGATGCTGCGGCTGGTGTAAGTTACCGTTCTCGGTGCTATATATCATGGAGGGAGCTTTTGGTTTTTCTTGATTATGCTGTTAACCCCAGAGGCTTTCGCGACATGGATACAACCCATTGAACCACCACGGTCTACGTTGACACACTGACTGTTGAATGCTTGAATTCCCGTGTCTTTCGTTTGATCATCCCATGGCCTAGAAAGTTCAGCCTATTTCGCCACAAGGACCCGCAAGGTGTATGTTCGAATCAGATGTGGTAGAAGAAAGCCAAGGTTGGCATTAATATTTCGTTACCCTTATTGCCACCCCAAAAAAGACATAAAAAAGGAGAGCGCCCAAATCTCAGCATCGGTAGGCTTTTTTCGGCCATCAACTCTTAGAGAAGCTCTTAAGAGTTGTCAACGTCGGGACAGCCGCGTACTGTGACGCAAGATCACGCCACCGTTCCTCCTAGGTGAAGGTGACGTGTGCGATGGCAGACACGCCCAATAGGTTGACTAAGTAGCTTGTGGGCTGTCTTGGATGAGGTACATCTGCCTGCCTTGCCTCCAGGATGTGCGAGACGTTAAGAACGGTGATGAGAAGCCCACAGGCAGCTCTTCTGACTTGGGAAGTTGTATATTTACCAGATCTCTGAGTTCTCTATCAAGAAATGGCTTCAGGGGCATGGAAGAAGACTACTTAATACGGGTGCAAAACTAGATCTGCTAACGATGTGTAGATATCTACAAGAAACATTACCCCCGCGGCAGCCTAAACCAACGTCTCGATAGGCGAGCTTTGTCTCACAGCAACTTGACAAACCCACGCCAGAGACCCTCGGATGAGAAGACGCCTTCCGGATCGACTTCGCGAGCGATAGCCTTGAGACGACGCACATTCTCCTCGCCGTACCCGGCAAAAACCTTATCCGTCTGCGCTGCGGACGCGTAGTTGATGTACAGGTAAGGGTGCGCGATCTCAGACTCTTGGGCGTAGGTTTCCATGCGGGAGAGGACGTTTGCGGTCATCTGTTCCACGGCGACGTCGTCTTGTGCGTTGGACCAGGCCGTTGAAACAAGGAAGACTAGGGACGCAAACAATTCACGTTAGCAGGATCTCGATATCACGAAGTAGAAAAATTTGATGGGCGGTGGGAAGAATGCAAGAGAGATCAAAGCAGAAGGGAGGAAGGTGTGGCGGGCATTGGACCACTTACTGTAAAGGGGCCCATCTTGATCGATGCCGAGCGCGTTGCCGCCGCGCTGCTTCATTGCCTGGATGGCGGTTGTCGAGAGAGGGTAGCAGATGAGGTTCGGCGCCAGACCCTCGACGCTGGAGATTGCTGAGACTTCTTCTCTGAAGATTGCGAAGGCCTGGGTGAGGAGGGCTCGAGAGGGGAGAGTGCTTATTGTGCCGAAGAGGTGGCTGAGATGGAAATATCAACAGTCAGCACGATTATTGCAGTCTCTTGGTGGGTGAATGAAGCCAGAACTCCCAAATAGGGTAGGGAAAGAAACCAAAACAGCATGACATACCGCGTGGTACCTAGGACAGGCGGCTGTAATGTTCCAGTCAGATTCGCCATGGACCCCAACCTGGCGGTCCTCGTCGTCGAGGGGACATCACGAATAGCCCGGAAGACCTCCGGCTCCGCGACCGCCGGGTTCGCGTACCACTCTGAACCCATGAGCGAGAAGGCCCCTGAGGCCTGGTTGTACATGTAATAAAAGTCGTAGGCCATGTCCATGTCGGCGGTGAGTTGGGGGTTCGTGAAGAGGTCGTAGATGGCGTCGAGGGCGCTCTCGGTCTGGTTTGACGAGGTGTAAGTTGCGCGCTGGCTGGAGACGGTGTCTTGGGGAAAGACGCGGACGGTGAAGGTTGTGACGATGGCGAAGTTGTTGCTGCCGCCGCGGAGGGCGAAGTAGAGGTCCGGGTTGTGAGTTTCTGAGGCTGTTGTGATTGTGCCGTTGGCGAGGACGACCTTTGGGTGAGTTTGTTAATGTCTTTCCTTGCTCACTTTGTTTTTCGGGTGAATGATGATGGGAATGGGGGTTGGATGGGATAGAATGCAAAAGACGACAAGTTGCCGGCTTCAATTTACCTCGTACTGGTAGACATTATCCAAAGCCCATCCGTACCGACTCGAGAAGGGCGACGTTCCCCCGCCGAGCGTGAACCCGCCGATACCAACAGTCGCGGATCGGCCACCCACGTAGGAGAGCTTCCTCTCCTCGAGAGCTTGGTAGACCTGGATTACCGTCGCGCCACCACCAATCCTAGCACGTGTGGGCGTCTCGGTGCCGTTGCCGACAACTTCAACCGAGTTCATGCGGTCGAGGTCGATAGTGACGCCGGCGATGGAATTGGAGTCGCCCGCGTTCCGCGAGTGGCCGCCACCTTTGACGGCAAAGTGGCACCAACTATCGACGAGGGTCTTGAGGATGAGGGAGACGTCGGATGCGGTGATGGGTTCGACGCGGCATGCTGGGCGGACTTCTTGCTGTTTGGCGTCCCAGATTGCAAAGGTTGTGTCGTTCTCTGGGTAGTGGAAGCGGGAAGGGGGGAATGTGGCGGAGAGCTGGGTACACTAGTTTGGTGGAAGGGTGAGAATCTTAGTTCCATGTGCCTTTATGGAATATCGAGAAAGGCCTCAAGAAGGAGAGAGTTGGAAAGCTTACGGCTTGTACGCAGGATGCTGAGACTGGTTCGGCGAGCTGGCTTCTTCTACGATGCCAGTCGATTGGAATCTCAGCTGTAGCAGCTGGTACGCCAATGGCGGCGGCGGAGCCGGCTAAGAGGCAAGAGGTTAGTAGTCCGGTAGAGTGCATCTTCACGACTTGGATACTTTGCGAATAGAGAACGATACATTGTGATGGGAGTCCGTAGGTCTTATACTCCTACTGATATAGACACGCGTTTGATGTGGAGCGTATATCTTGAAATGCCAATGTCGGAATGTTTACGCCATATAGAAGCCTCATCCAAGACGACATCTTGCGATTGCTGATAGTGTTCGGCTGTATGGAGATTATGTCGTTTGCTGACAAGATCCTCGGAGATTAAATGGGACATCTACGCTTGGCCTCGCGGTATCAAGGACAGAAGGAAGCAAAGCGATGACTGAGCTAATCTTTCTAACAACTTGGCAGGTAGCATTGGCTTTGGGGGTAACTAGACGCAAGATACAATCATCTCCTCAAGGGGCGACACCACCGCCCGCGGGCACTTTTTCCTTTTGCAACACAACTTTATTGCGGAAGCATCCGAAGGTGGACTCCCTTGGGCTTGGCTTGAGTCCGTTAATTGGTTCAAGACTTGTTCTACGGCAGACGACCCTTAGTCTTCGGTCCGATAACTGCTCATTCGTCACCTTGATACCCATACTCGCTCAGGTAAAAGTAGCGTATCCGCAACTATGCTACTTTCCCGTGTTGGAGTAAGGAGTGACTTCTGGACAGGTAGATTTGCAGTCAACGTACGTCATCCTGAGGCTGTGTTCATGCTTGATGCGTAAGAGCGCATGATCTGCTGGGACGAATGGTGATGAATGGTTGAGTTGCCCAAGATGACCATCTGGGCCTGAAAGTCTGCGGCATCATAAAATGCAGAAAGAAGACCGGGATTTCGACAAGTCAGACGGCCGCTTCACGTGTCAGGTGAAATGGAGTTGGTGTGCCATTGACCAACATGACCTAGTCACTTCAGAGCAAACTGCTTAGACAACGAGTGTTTCTTGTTCAAAAAAGCTCATCTCAGCCATTGTGATCACCAAAACAAGGTCACTTAAGAGTCACGTACCTGAGCTATTGTGTTTGATGAAACTCTTGATTAACATCAGGCTCGAACTTGCGCTTCCAACTACCACTAACAGCATCTTCAGCGCAGAGAAAGTCGCTTTGTAGTATTGCGGAAGCAAATAAGAGCCTTGTCGGGGGTAATGAAGTCATCCAGATACCCACCTCTGGGCTTAGCAACTCTTGGAATTAAGCTATGGCGGAGGACCCGACAGATCGGCGAGTGAAAGGAAATCTAACAAAGACTAGTTGTCAGCAGTATCTAGAAATTGTTAGGCAGAACTATTGAGTACATATGTAGCGCCATAACATGTAACAATCTAAGCATGGCTGGAGTTATCAATAAGTCCGGTTTTCGATGACACCCCCGCTTGCTGACAGGTTGTGGCCCTTGGCGTTCATAATGCCTGTCTTACCTCCGACCTCTTTCTATATTATCGGAGTTGCACTCGTTTACCAACAAGAGGACCAAAGCTGTTTATTGTTATTCAAACAGAAATGAACCCTTTGGATCGCCTGGCGGTCGGTAAGTGAGAAGAGGAGTTCTTCTCCCGTCAAAACCCCACCTTACCAATGCCAAAATTGCTTGGAATCGGTTCAAAGGTTGCTCTACTACAACGGATCCGACTAGTAACTAATCTTCAGAAGAAAGACAATTGAGAAATTTCACCGGAGGACTGTCTGAGTCTCTGAACAAGACGTTGTTGAGCCAATTCTCTCAATATACAAGGCAAGCAATGAACACCGTGGCAGAGGGAGTTCACCAAAGAATTTGCCTCCCGGTCTATTTTTATTCGAAAACAATTTCCAGTTGATTGCAACAAACAATCAACATCATCATGAACGTCTGCGGATCTCGAGTGAGATGAGGGGTGGTTGAGAGTAGCGACTCCAGGCGAGGTAAAGCATGCCAAGGTCGCCTAGCAACGTGCTTTCAAAAGCTGCATGCCACCACGCCCAACAAACACAACCCCGCCATTGTGGACTGGCCCGAGAATTCCGTGTCTGGCTGGGATTCTCCAACATTGGACGAACAGGCGGAATTGGCCTCTTGTCGTTGGACGACTGTTCAAAGGATTTGGGCTTTCCCCTCATTCTGTCATGCACGCGGCCCCATCTTTCCTCGGACGGCGATCCTCCGCGCATCTGGGTCCTCGCCGTTGATGGCGTCGTATTTCTCCTGGATGTGACGGTGGCAGCCCACCAACAATTGAAGAGTATTTTGTTTCTCTTGAGGTTCCCCTCACGGCCTGGCCAACGAAATCAGACCCGTGAGGGAACATTTGAGCTTTTCCGTGTCACGACAGACTGCGGGTTGGCCGGCAGAGTTCATCTCTAGATCAACTTGGCTCCTCTTTCTTTCCCAGCAACCTTACACAACGGGCCCAGGATTCTGGAATAAACAGTCCAAGATGCGTCGTGAGAGAAGAGCGGCGATCAGCGCTGTCACCTTATTCTTGGCCACCGCGTGGCCATCCGCCCATGCCCAGCAATGGGACTGGGATGAACTTGGGGTATGTTGCATTCTCCCACTTGCACTCGATGCTACTGAGGGGTTGTCGGATGGGATGATGGTGGGTATGTTGAAGTTGGCAGATCATGCTGCATGCACCTAGGATATTTTCCCTCCCGTCTATATGAACCCTCGAAGCCACAGTTCAGGCTCCTTCTTCCTTATCCCGCCGGCCCAGCTCTTCTTCAGCCCTGTCTTGCAAATCCTGGGAAGAAGTGAAGCTTTGTAGCGAGGGTCGTGATAACTGAAACCTCTGTTACCAGACCTGTCACAAGCCGGAACCGCTCGACATATTCGCAATGCGCTCGGCCATCATCGCCGCGGTAGGCTTGTCCTCCACGGCCGCGGCCCTCGTCAGCCGCGACGGCAAGACTGGCCGTCTTCCCGCGCTGGGATGGAATTCGTGGAACGAGTACGGGTGCGACATCAACGAGACTGTATTTCTCACCGTCGCACAGCACATTGTCGACTTGGGACTGAAGGATCTGGGGTATGAGTACGTCAACATTGACGACTGCTGGAGCGACAAGGAGCTGCGCAGGGATAATGTCACCAAGGAGATTATTGTCGACAAGGTAAAGTTCCCACAGGGAATCAAGCATACGGTGGATAAGATCCACGAGTTGGGGTTGAAGGTTGGGATCTACAGTGATGCGGGTGAGTCGAATCTTTGCTTTCTTGGCTGGTACTGGGGGTGCCAAATTGCGCGAGGGCTACTTTTGGTGAAGGGCGTTGCTTGAAGTCCATGTTGCGAGAATGCTGGGTGCTCCAGTGTTTGATCTTGCAATGACGTTCTGACGCAACTATTACAGGAACTTCTACCTGCGGCGGTTTCGAGGGATCGCTAGGCTACGAAGAAATCGACGCCGCGACGTTTGCGAAATGGGGTATCGACTGTAAGTTCCACCACCGTTCACCGTTCTACCCTCCCTGCGTCAACGTCATCCCTCAACTTGACCCCTCCAAACCCTTCCACCGTCCCCTAGACTCATCGCAAGACACGTTATCGGATCAACGTTCTAACAGATAATTCAAAATTTCCACAGACCTAAAGTACGACAACTGTAACGTCCCGAAAGAGTGGTTCGACGACTGGAAATACGTCCCCGAACTCTGGCTCGGCGGACCCCCCAACGAAGACCAAGACAACGGCGACCCCGTCAACTCCAAGACGGGTCTCCCGGCCCCCGCAGGCTACGACTGGTCAACCTCCTTGACGGCAGAACGCTACCGCATCATGCGCGACGCCCTCCTTGCCCAGGACAGGACGATCCAATACTCCCTCTGCGCCTGGGGCCACGCCCACGTCGAGGCCTGGGGCAACGAGACGGGCCACAGCTGGCGCATGTGGGGCGACATTTACCCAGAGTGGTACGGGCAGCACCAGTGGTCCTGGGGCCTGATGCCAATCTTGAATCACGCTGCCTTCTGGAGCGGTCCCGACGTGAACGGGTTCTGGGGCCACGGGGACTGGGATATGCTCGAGGTCGGCAACGGGAACCTGACGCTGCAGGAGAGCAGGAGCCACTTTGCGTTTTGGGCTGCGTTGAAGAGTCCGTTGATCATCGGGACCAAGCTGGAGGGCATCCAACCGGAAATTTTGCAAATCTTGTCAACGAAGGAGCTGGTGAAATTTAATCAGGATCCGGAGTTCGGGGCCGCGGCGCAGCCGTATAAGTGGGGCGTGAATCCGGACGGGGCGTGGAACATCACGCACCCTGCCGAATTCTGGTCCGGGGCTTCGGTGGAGGGTACGCACGTGTTTGTGCTCAACACGCTGAGCGGCACGGAGAAGAAGACGGTCGCGTTCAAGGATGTTCCTGGGCTGGAGGCCGGGAAGAAATATGTTTTGCACGACATGTGGACTGGCAAGGATCTCGGGGTGTTTGAGGACGAGTACGTCGTGGAACTGGAGAGTCACGATACGGCTGCGTTGAGGATCAATGAGGTCAAGTGCGTCAAGAGGGCGGCACGGGGATGATGGAAGAGAAAGGGATCCGGCCCGAGGGGGTAGGGATGGGTTGGTCACTTGGGTTTGGGGCGTGTTCAGTAGTCTATTGGGTCGTGGATGCAAGGGGCAGAATACCTAGATGTCAATTGCGATAGCTCTGCAGACAAGAAACCGCACATACACCATGCAGGACCCTGGAGTGAGAAAAGCTGGATGATTTTATGTTCAGCGCAGATGGACAACAGGAAAACATCTAACGTGTAATCATTTTTTCGCAAAATACCAGAAAACGCAACGGTGCTATGTACGACCTTATTTACCTCCTCCGATAGCACGCAATCTCATCTCGCATTTGATTAAACCTGCCGCCCAGCTACCCGCCTCGCGCATACCAGCAACCCACGAAGCTATTCCCAAAACTCACGCGTCGCCACCCCGCCGACCCGGCAAATTCACATTACCTCACGTTCCCGCAGCACCACCTCTGCTGATCCTCGCTTCTGGCCCTATTCTGCGTGTAAGGTAGACTTCGGATGGGTGACTGGCCGAAGAAGAGGACGTGAGCACCCAAGGAGGATTTTGCCCTCCTCCCTTCCATTGGAATGCATTCCCCAGGACGACGGGATGACAACGCATTCCTGGTGGCTAGATTAGACTGAGACCCCAACCCACAACTCGATTACCCTTTCCAAACAAAAAACCAAACATGGCTACAGTCATCATCACGGATGGCGGTTGGTTGGTCTGGGCAGCGCCGCAGCGAAGGACCCTTTGCGGCAGAGGCATGCTGCCAGCCATTTCCATTTTGTGAGGCGGAAATCCGTGTCATCCATCCTTTCCTTCGTTCTCGTGATTCACTTCCATGCTGTGTTGAATTTTCTTTCGTTTGCTCTGTTGACTGTTCTTACCATTCTGGATTTGGTTCTCATTCTTTCCTACACTTGTTTACACAGTACCATCTGCCAGAAGTGCTCACCAGACCGTTTTTCCTTTCCACCTTTCCAAACTCTTCCTGATCTAATCCCTAATACGAATACTTGGAGAGTTACACAGAAGACGAAAGAAGGGGAAGCCAACTGTGAATACGGAGAGCACACTCACGCCATGAGAGACCCGATTCCTGGCCAGTGATCTCATCACCTGCAATCCCTCAGTCAACCATTAGATCTCGCCTTAAGAACACCAACCCAATCAACCATATCACGACATCCCATTTTCTTCCCGGCGATGTCGAGCCTGCTACTCCGCGTCCGGGAGGAGGTAGAGGGAGGAGGAGGAGGAGGAGGAGGCGGAAGCGGCGGCGGCATGACCTTACCACTAGTCCTCGCCATCGCCATAGGAGGCGGCGTCCTCCTCTTCATATGCCTCGCCTTCTTCCTCATCGCCCTAGCAGGACGCCGCCACCGAGCCCGCGCCCGAGCCCGATCGACGACGCCCAGAACAAGACTCGACCTCGACTCGGACGGCGGCTCCATCCGCACGCCCAGCCCTCGTCCGCGGCGCCTCACGAAGCCGAAGCCGGGCGAGCCGTACGCGGACATGGTCGAGGTCCAGGGGAAGAAGCAACCTTCCCACCGCTCGCTCTCGTCCATCATCAGCGTGCCCCGGAGTAAGAGCTGGAGCGTCTTCAGCAGCACACCTGCGGAAGGTGCTGGCGGGCAGCAGCGCGGGGGACACCTGAGGAGGAATAACAGCTGGATCGATGAGGATGCGATTCACGGACCCAGGGTGCAGAGTGATGGTCGACGGCTGAGTATCCGCGACAGCTTCATCCTCCGCACGCCGACGCTACCGGATCTGTTTGGGCACAAGGGTGAAGGGGATGGGCATTTTGACGATGACTTTGCGAATTACTCCATTGAACATCCTCGACCGGTCAGCATGCCGGCACAGCGTGGCCAGCCTTTGCGGATGCCGTTACCGAGAACGGCATCGTACGAGCTGGCCGAGAAGCTGGCGGCTGCGGCGAGAGGCGGACCGCCCGTGCTTCCAGGCCCACAAGGACCGGTTCCTCGACCGGTGCCGTTGCAGCGGCTGCGGCACAAGACGACGGAGTCGGACCTGGCTGAGATTTTGCGTTCCACGGAGGAGAGATTGCAGCTCGGGACACCAACCAACAGCCGGCCGGCCACACGACAGAGGGCTGCATCGGCATCAGCTGGTTCGAGTGTCAAGACTCCGCGTGGGTCGCCGACAAAGTCGCATTCCCCCACAAAGGCCCAGTCGCCGATCAAGATCCCGTCACCAGTCAAATGCCAATCGCCCGTCCGGTCACGATCTCCGGCAAAGACCCAAGTGTTGTCGCACGTTGGCCAGGCGTTGGACCTTAATGCCCAGCGAGCTCGAACACCCAGCCCATCGAAGCGAATGGTCATTCCGATGCTTGTCCAGACTCCAAGCCACCACAATAGGAACACTTCGCAGTCTTCGGCCGTCTCAGATGCGGATAGCTTATTTGGCGAAACGACCCCGGAAGTTGAACACATCTTACCAACAGGATTGTCGAGCCCCAGCAGACGATTCGAGCACGAGTCCCCGACCAAGTTGACCGACAACGGTGTATCGATAGAATCCCCTGGCAGCGATGCCTCATCGTCTCTGTCAACCTTGTATAGTGTTAATGAACCCGAAGATGACAGCAAAACCGGCGGAACAGGACACACAGACAGTACTCCACGCGGCAGGAAACCCAGGAGCCTAGTCATCGATACTCAAATATGTGACCCATTCATCACACCAGGCCCGCCAGAAGTGCCTCCGAGAAGTCCCAAACGCCAGTCCTCCAGCTTGCCGCCTCTCCGACGCATGACGCCACCCGAAGAGGAAATCCTGAACCGCACACCTACGAAGGTGACATCTGTTGCCAACTCTCCTATACCGAGACCGTTAGACGTCATCAAGCGCAGCAGCACCGCCGATCAACTACAGACACGGTACTCCATCATGATGCAACCATCTGACCTGGCAGCATCGCCCGAGACCATTCGCCCAAAGAGCGTCATGTCGATGAAGCCCGTCTTCCTTGTCTCAAGTAACAGCGTTGTGAGCATGAGAGCCAGCCCTGGCACGTCTCCTGAGGACAATGGCAGCCGGCCAGCGATGCCGAATAACAGGTTGACTTTCGGTCCAAAGGCACCTGTCTTTCCACCGCCCTTGGCCTTGAAAGCTGGCCCGGGGTCGCCAAACCGAGAGGCCTTGATAATGGGTAGCCCGGACGGGAAAATGTCGGCATCGCGCGGCAGCCCTTCCCCTCCAGGTCGTGTTGGTCGTCAATCGACCGAGTCTACCGCATGTTCCGTTCCTAGTTCGCCAGCTCGGAGACCCCTGCCTAGCCCCGACCTGTCAAGGGGAGGATCTCCGACGCCAAGACGATACAAGCGTGGGATGGCTAGTCCGATTCGTGACCGCGCGCTATCCAGACAGCCAACGCCTAAAGAATCCCGCGTCGAGCGAGTCCTCTCGAGTTCCGATTGCCCTTCAATCGTGCTGAAGCCGTCCAGCTCACCTAAAAGGAACTCGTATCATCGCGACTTCGCAGTAATGGGACTTCAGTCAACCGTGGCTCAGCTTCGACGTATGAACAGCCAAATGAGCACCTTCAGCGCCGGTTCATCTATCTCGGATCCGGATAGTCCGACACTACCAAACTTGAGAGGGGGCGGGTTCAGCCCCGACAGAAGCAACAGCCGTGTAAGCAAAATGGGCCGACAAAACTACTTGTCTTTGGGCACGAGTCCAGGCTCAGCGAAGCGGACCAAGTCTATCAAATCGGCGAGGAACTCAATCGCCGTGCTCAAGAGTCGACCAGGGGGAAACAAGCATCTCGATTCGCTACGCGCCGCAGTTGAAGAGAAGGAAAATGAGAGAAGAAACGGTTCTCTGATTCGAGGACCTCGACCGCTCAACCCGACACCTAGAAGCGCCGGACGAGGGTTGGCCAGAGACAGCGTGGTGACGGTGGAAAGCCCAACCCGGAGAAGAATCTCCAATGTCGATACCGAAGACCAGAAGTATGTGGAGAGGCCGATCAAGCATCAAGATAGCGGTACTAGCTTGGGTGCATACGGGAAAGAGGACTACCTGCTAAGCTCCCCAGACAGCCTCACTGCGGGGGCCGAGAGACAGAGCCCAAACATGAGGGTTTGAGTCCCAGAGTCTGGGGAATTTTTCTTTGTCCCATAGTGATCCATATTGATTGAGGGGTGTTGCGTTCAGCGACGGTTAGCGAGTACTTTCTTCAGGGTTGAATATTTCTAAGCTGAGCACGGCGTCATTGTAATACCTAGGCAGTAGGCCATTAGCAAGATTCAGATAAAGGCATCATTCAAATCAACGAATTATCCCACACCAAAAAAAAAAAAAACATACCCCCTCAATTTCTATCCGTGATAGTTGATTGCGATTTTACGCGAAAAAGAATGGTATTCTTACGTCGGTTTAATGAGCCCAAGTCCTATCCATGGTATCAAGTCGTTCCTCGTCAATTGTCAAGCCGTATTTGCGGTACATACTTATGACTCGTCAACACGCGGGCGCTTGTTGCCCGGGTCGTCATGACCGTTGACACCGTTATTGGCTTCGTCGTGACCGCGAACCCGACCGGCTCCCTCTCCTAGCTGGCCGCCTTCCTCCTCCTCCTCCTCCTCATCCTCATTGCCATTCTGACCGATCCAGTTGCCGTCAGCGTCGAAGTGCTCGTGGACGTTCTCGGCCGTAATCCAGCCCCCGCTTCCAGGGAAGGCAGGAGGCAAGCCTCCATCGGCGGCGCCGTACAGGACACCCTGGTATCCCTCGACTGCCTCATGCTCGCCCTCGAAAATGATGCGACCGTCCTCTTCTTCATCATCCTCATCGACGGGATCGGGGTGAAGATCCGAGCAGGCTGAGATCGCATCGTAGAACTTCTGGATATCGGCCTGGGCGCCATCAGTGACCGCCGGGACGAGAGTCAGATCGATCGTATCGAAGTCGTCGTCGCCGTCACCACCGTCGGCGAGCTGCAGCTGCATCCAGATAGCCTGAAGAGGGGCACTTTCGGAAATGGATCCGACTGACTTCACGGCGTGGATCGAGATGGACGGGTAGGGGATCTGAACGCCAGCACCTTGGGTCGAAGAGAAGACGGTGAAGGTCCTGTGACGCGAATTAGGATAAGGTAACGAGAACATCGGTGTGTAGCAAACCTACTCTGAAGAGACAAACACGGAGACATGCTCCTCCACAAGCTCTTCAGTGGTCTCCTTCAAGGTCGTGCCATCGGGAGCGGAGGCAGTAGTCGAGACATCAGCCGGGAAGATGGCCAGGCTGCCCTTCTGCGACGCCGGGGTCCATGCTTTGGCACCCTCGAGATGAAAATGAAGGACGGGCTTTCCTCCAAAGAAGCTCTCAGGAGTAGCCGACTGGTGCTCCTCAATTGGAGTAAAGTCTCCAAGAGAGGGAGGAGAGCGAATGGTTGTGGGCAGCATGTTGATGATGTGTAAGAGATCCTTGAAAGGACTCTGCTTAGGCTGACCTCTGAGACCCTTCATGGTGGGGTGCTTGGCTTGGAACTGGAGAAAGTGAAGCTCTTATCGCTATCACCACGTGATGATACTGATAAAAGAAGTGACATTCAGGAACTTTACCGGGCAGGAAGAAGGTAGGGGCTGAGGTAATCAAGGCGGACGGGTGGTCAGGTGATCGGTCATTGGTCAGCAGGGTTAGGTTGATCCGCATGCCCCACCTAGGTAAACGCTCGGTGGGGTCTGAGCTCTCCACCGACATTCTTCCAGAGTCCGATCGCACTCCGTTGCCTCGGACAGCTACGCATTCGCATCGCACCTCTTTTCATGGCGCAGAGCTGACGAATCCCCCTCAACTGGCGCAAACACAACAACCTGCAATCACGCGCTTGATCCTCCACTCTGAGTATCAGGATATCCCAAAGAGGACTATTGCTACCCTGAACAAGCTTGTATGACCCTCAAAACGGCTCATATAGTCCTGTTCCACCCTCATTTGCACACTGACACCTACGTACTCAAGGCAAGACTCGCTACCCGCCATGTATAGCAACCGTACGTAGCCTTCCGCTCCCTTGTGTCTATACGTAGCTCGTGTCACTAATTATCATGATAGGCTCCCATCCGCTCCTCGAGCAGGTCCCCTTGACCGTCTCCCCATTCATCTCCCTCCCCGCCGCTACAACGCTCTCCTACAACTACAAGGCTATGCCCTCAGCCCTACCTCCCTCAGCAACAGGTGTACCAGCTGCCGTCACCGAGAATGCGGCAGCTGGAGACACCACAGCAAATAAACCCAAGTATGTGATCTCGCAGTCGGGACACGCAGCACATCCGGATGATATCATCGCCTCGTGTCGCGCGCTACAAGCCCATATCACAAAGATGCAGGAGGATGCCGAGCGTGACCTGCGGGACCTCGAGACCAGGATAAAAGAGCGAGAGCTGGCTGAGAAGAGAAGGGTTGCGCCCGGCTGGCTAGACAGTGAAGCCCGGATCCTCGAGCCGGAAAAGGTGGGCGGGCCATCTGAGGAGGAGGATGGGCATCAGACATCAGCTGTAGCGGGGACCAGCGAGATGCCGTTGAACGATCAAGGCGCGGAGCTAGACCGAGTGTTTGGCGGGTTGAGCATGAAGTGAAACCTCTTCGGCTGATTGAGATATCTTATTTTATTCGCGGGCGTTGTGCATGAAGACCGGGGCGGTCTCATCTCTTGATATTTATTACACGGCCAACTTGCCGTTGCCGCGGCTGGGGTGGGCTGAAATGGCAGGCCCTCTGCATTGGGATATTTCGATAATGCTTTGGCTACCGAAGCTGCAACATCGAGGCGCTTGCGCGAGCCTGATCACAGACCAAGGCAAGCCAGCCCGCCTGAGTAGTGAGGGGTACCTCAATACTTGTACAAACTGGGCAATCTGCCACATTGACTGGAAGGAAAGGTATGGAAAGGATCCAGCTGTATTCAATTTAGGCTGCATTCAGGAGATGGGAACAGTGTGCAAGCAGCATGTCTTCGTACACTGCACTCCTAAGGACACTCCTCAAGCTGGTTGGACTCATGGTTAATGACCTTCTCTCAATTGACCAGAGCGGAAACGCTCCGTCGCAAGTTGTCAATCTTACCGTATTGAGTCGAGTACATAGAGCCTCACACCCAAATCACTAGACCATATTAACCCGTCCAACCATCGTCGCTGTTCCTAAGGCTTCATGCCTCGGTGCCCCCAAGGCAGAAGTAAGCGAGCGCCGGGAAGATGAGGTGTTAGTAAGACTCAATTTCCAAGCCAGACGTTGTAGATTACCTTACGTGACAACATGATATCGGAGTTCCTTGCCAAGGTTGGACAGCTAAACCGAGTTACCTGACGTTCGCCGTACAGCCTTCCATGCCCCACGGGGCATTTCATGGTCCTGATAGGGGCTGTACTTCTCTAGGGGTCATTCAATTTTATACTCGCTCGAGCTTTAGTCGTCAGGTAGACTTACGCCTACTCAGCCGGCGATCGGGGGAGAATCGTCCGATGGAGACTCGTTCGGTAGCCTACTTGACTTGGAACAGGTCCCTGTGCAGCGGGCGTACCAATCAAACGTCACAAACCGATGCATGAGAGGACTTCGAGCCGGCGCAACCGCTCTCAAGATCTACTAGCGTATGAACGGCACAGCCTACATCGGTTTCCGGTCAATAATGTGTCTTGAGATTACTTCACCGCGAGAACCGAATAACATGAGTCGGCGCCGCGGAAAAACTGGATGCCGTATCGCGTCTGATCAACCCTGCTGGAATACTTGAAGGCAGTCAATATTCAACCCTCGTAAGTATCAAATTTCAGATAAGAGACGCGATCAGCGGAACCGCCCTGGCTACGAGCATGTCACCTACCGCAGTAGAAGTGAGACCATGGCTTGGATGTTAGCTAAGCCGGCTCTTGAGCTTAAGTAAGGATGTCAATGCCAAGAATAACGCAAAGTCTCGACAACAAAAAGTGCAGAAGGTGGGCTGAAGTCGCATTCTATCCCTATTCACACTTGCCTCACCGCTATGATTGCTCACTTTCTTAATCGGGAGCCTAGAAGGACACCGTTCGACCATGATACGTACTCTTTACACACCCCACGCTCGGCAAGTTGCATGGACTTCTATGGCGTTGCGGGACTTGCTATACCAACCATCTACACCAGCTTGGCAGCCATGATTATGCACCGATTGGACTGAGATCAGGACCCTTGAAAGACTAGATGAACTTTACAAGGGCTCATCTAAGACTAGGTGGTCAGTAAAGATTGGCAGATCAGCCCGTCGAGCTACGGACTATACGTTCCAAGTTTAGGGTAAGTGTCAATTCTCTTGAGGGTGGGTAGTGAATAGTCTGAGAACTTCGGGATGTACTCCCATAACAAGGCCCTAATTCCCGAGACTTGCTGTTCGGCTTTGCGTGGGGGGGCCACACTAAGGACCGGTCCCCTCCCGGAAGTGGCTCCCGCGCCGCCGCTTGATTCGGCCGGGAATGAGAACGACCCGAGCCGTGGATGACAAGTTCTAGTTCAAAGTTCGGCATGCCAATATTTGCGAAGGCCGGCACTTATAGTCCGCTTTTCTTCGTTTTGGCATCAATTCGTGTTGTCTAGCTCGCGGGATACGGACATTTTCGGACAACTTGACCCTCGTCTTTTCTGCTTTCATCGGCGGGATCAGCGTGCCATCGCATACCTACATGGCCTTTTGAGTCCTGCCCAATAACGATCTTCGAACTAAACCGTGTTCCTTTTCGGCCGTGCGGCACTTGGACCGTCATGATGCCAAACGAGGCAACTGATAATTTATAGATGAACCCTCGGCTGGACTTTTCGAACAACCTTTTATGTGTATTATAATCTCTCAGAACTTTCTCAGATGCCATTGAATGATTACCATTGAAACGATAATTTCTATCCGAAACTGTAACAATGGGCTTCAAAGTCATCATTGTCGGCGGTAGCGTCTCGGGCCTCTCTTTAGCCAACATGCTGGAGAGGCTCGACATCGACTACACCCTCCTCGAGGCATACCCTAATATTGCGCCACAGGTTGGTGCGAGTATCGGCTTACTCCCTAACGGGTTCCGCATTCTTGATCAACTTGAGTGTTTTGAACCAATCCTTGAGATGGTTGGAGAATATCACCTGAGAAACAGCCTTCGCGGCCCGGATGGTAAACCGCTGGGTCCGCCTAGCTTGGTGAATATCCAACACCTAGAAGCTCGGTAAGCTGAGGCCGAAATGGATGCAAAATTCAGTCCTAGCAGGATCACTAATAGTCGTTCTTTCGGCTAGGCTTGGGTACCCTTCCATCTTCATCGACAGACAGATGCTTCTGCAGGTTCTGTACGACAACCTGAAGAACAAAGACAAAGTCATCCCAGAGAAACGAGTTGAAAAGGTAGAGCTCCTCGAGGAAGGGGTGCATGTTCACACAAAAGATGGCTCTGTCTATGAAGGCGACATTGTGGTCGGGGCAGACGGTATCCACAGTACTGTCCGAGAAGAGATGTGGCGCATCGGTCATGACGAACGACCAGGCTATTTTCCTCTTGACGAACACTCTAGTAAGTCACTGGTCGCTCAAGTCTGACCTGGAATAGCTGCACGTACCTCGCGATACACAAAGAGCTACAGTAGCAGTTATGCTGGCATGGTATCATGTGTCCTGAAGGACTAATAACGTCGTCCAGGAGTACCCGTCGCAACGAAATGCATCTTCGGCATCTCCAAACGCCCAAGCAACCTCCCCATCCACAATCAACAGATGGTATTCAACGAAGGGAGAAGTTACCTCATCATCAGCGCCCCTGGCAATCGGACATACTGGTTCCTGTTCTCAGGCGTCGGAGACACCAAGTACGGCAAGGACATACCAAGGTACTCCAAAGAAGACACAGAGAAGCTTGCTCTCGAGCACTGGGAAGATTTGGTCTTTGAAAATGTCACATTTGGCGACATCTACAAAAACAAGATCATGGCCACTTTGGTGCCTTTGGAGGAGTACGTCTTTGAGAAGTGGCATTATCAACGAATCGTATGCATTGGCGATGCTAGTCACAAGGTTTGTTCAGACCACAACGCTCGTTGATGGGACTTTGATTCTGAAGCTTCTCACATCTAGATCGACCCCATCTCCGGCCAAGGAGGCAACGGCGCCATGGAGGCTGCGGCGCTCCTCACAAATGCTCTGACCGAAATGCTAGAAAAGAATCCCAAGGCTCAATCCACGGAAATTGTCGAGGCCGCTTTGGCCCAGGTTCACATTAACCGCCACGAGCGAGCGAAGACCTTGGTCGCGAATGCCCATACGCTTCAACAGGTCTTGACAGGAAGATCACCGTACTCCAAGATTGTTACCAAGTATCTCGTCCCCATATTGGGCGATGAAGGCTTCCTCGGCACGGCGGTCCCGATTTGCAAGGCTAGCCACAGGGTTTACAGGCTTCCCTTACCCCAGCGACGCCGTCTTGTGCCTTTTGACGATGAGCTTCCTGCCCGACCCATGACAAGTCAAGCAAGTCAAGCAGCATCGAGAATGGCTCTTGTATTGGCATCTGGATCCATTGTAGCGTTACTCTACTACTCTGGCGGTATTGACCATCTCTCTGAGTTGAAAGAAAGCGTCAGACTAGTGATGTCTGAATCTTGGGACCTTGGTCTCGCCCAAGGAGCATCAAGTCTAACAAAGACATCTTCGCTTGGTAGTCTTGTTGAACAGATCCAATTCAAGACAAGTCTCTTCTCTGCGCTAGTCGTCTGGCTTGCAGAGGGTCATAGATTCGGCAACAGACTCTCGGTTCTTCTATGGTATGCTTTCCACCTTTAACGCCCTGCAACACATTGATCTAACGCAGAAATATGTAGGCCTTCGCTTTCTGCTGCCGCTCTCACAGTCTTCGGGCCTAAAGCCTTCATGCCGCTACTGGGTCTTGGCGTAGTCACCCAAGGCACCAACACTCTTCCTGGAAGACACGTACCAGTCAAGTACGCCAAGGCGATTCTGCCGTCAGCCATCGTTGGCTACGCCATTCCCACGATACTGGCCAGCCTGCCAATTCAAGACCTACAGCTCCAACAGACGATCTGCCTCGTTGCATCTGCCGCTCCAATCTTCAGCGCGGCTCTACTTAACGGCATTGCCTCAATCATACAGAAGGTGAAGGACGTAACTTCATCAACAAAGGCCAAAGAGGACGTAAAGGTTGAAGACGAGGAGGACTTCGTTGACATGTACGACAAAAGGGATGTGGTGCCGCTCAAGATGGCATACGCATTCGCGGTGGGAGTCTGCGCTACCGTCCATGTTGCGAGCGTGGTATACCCTATCCTGTCAACAACTTCATCTAGCAACTTGGCAGATGGTTCTCAAACGAGCACCAGCATTTTCGGACTCGCTTCTGCTGCCTTGTCTCTCTACTCGGCGTGGAATTTGCGATCAGAGGGCTTTGTAACAACCAAGCAGGCATTGTTGGGCTCTCTGGGGTCCATTGCCAGTGGCTTTGCCGTGGGCCCTGGTGCAGCGCTTGCAAGTTTCTACTACTGGCGTGAAAGTGTTTTGGATGGCTTGAGCAACTAGGCATTTGTATCAAGGAATATGGATTCACGCTGGACGACTTTGGAAGGTGTAGAATATTTCACATAAGTTAAAATTATTTCCCATAATTTAGCAAGATGAGTAGTAGGGTCACATCGCAGCTTATATCTTTTACCATCATCATACTATAGTTTACAAGGATCAGAAGTCAAAGTTGTTTCCGGCGCCTGCCAACAGGAACTCCAGAGCCGACGGAAGCTGCAGCATATCCATGGTATCAGCATCAGTAAGACCCATATCGTCTCCTACGAAGCCAGTGCCGTAAGGCTGGCCACCTTGAGACATGTTCCCGACTACAGCCGCTGCATACTGCTCCACCGGATCTCTAGCTAGTCCGTGACTTGGTGCCGTGCTCGTATTCTGTGAACCATAAGTTGCGCCGGAAACAAGAGACTGTCCTGGATGGTCATCGCCCACAGATGCTAATACTGACGATCCAGCAATGGCATGATCGTTAAATCTGAGAATGTCAGTTGGAAGAGAGATCCTGGAAGGATTCTGCTCTCCACCACTGCCCACTCGGTTGCTCACTTCACCGAGATGAGTGGACTGCTGGTCCAGACCTCGATTTCTTTGTCGTTTCGGCTCGAAAAGGTTCAACAGACTTTGTGCGTATAACCACTGGGACTTCATTGCGTGAAGTGTGTGGATCATGGATTCAGTATGACGCTTGGACTTGGCTGCGACGATTGGGTTGCTAGAGTGCATCTGGCTTGCCGTATGAACCAGAGCTGTGAATAGCATATGCAGGCTTGGAAGCCACAAGCCGGCCAACATCTCCCTTTTCCTTAAAGATTCAAAGATGGAGGCAATCGTAGCTGCTGCATCGGAACATATGGTCAGGTCGTTGCTTGCTTCTACCGAGGAGGGGCCCGGCACCGCCCTAGGAGGTGGCCGATGAAGGAGGATGAGAAAGCTGTTGTATGTGATGTGGAACATTGACTGCCAAATGTCTGGATCCCCTGAAGATAACTGGAGTCGTTCGGGCAGATTGGTGACCAGCTCAGCGAGCGCAATATCGGCTTTCCTTGTGGCCTCGGCCTTTTCTCCTTCTTTGCAACGTAGAGCTACTCGCTTCTTCATGACCTTTGCAAAAATGATGCATAGTTGTGTATGCTGAACTATGAAAGACGCTTCGGCTTCCGGTGTGTCTTCTAGATGACACTGTTCGATGAGTGGTACATCGGAATCATCAAGGCTTCTACGATTGGAGTGGAGGGTCAGTTTGGAGATATTCCGAGTCGCGGGGACGACCGATCGAGCGATCCACTTACATGGCTTGAGGTCTACCGTGAGCCATGGAAACCAAGACGTCGTATTGATACAAAGTCCACCAAAGCCTCCGCCATAGGCGTTTATCCATGACGTTCAAACCCGAAGGCGAAGCATCTCGATGCATGCCCATTCCATATGCCGTTCGAGCAGCAATGCCGATCCAATACCATGAGTTCGAGATGACATCTTCGAGGTCATCGCATTGCCAGGTCAGAAGGATGGCAGCTTGTAGGTACGTCTCGCGATGTTGCTCGAAACGACAGTCGAACAAAGCTTTCGCTCGCTTGAAGAAGACCGCCTTCAACGCCTTGAGCTCATCACGCTGATTCGACAAGACGTGCGCCCCGACAAGTAGGATAGCGTTGAGCAAAAGTAAAGATAAGGGCCGTTGCCTAGCAAAGTCCTCATTGGTATCTGTGTTGTTATACTTCTTCATGAAAAATTCTTCATCGACAATGGGAATACCACGGTTGATGTGCACAAAGTAAGCCTGAACAAGTTCATCAGCCAGGGCCTTAGTGGGTAGCTCCAATGCTTCGGGTGGCACCGAAGACATCCTCGGGGCGAGAGGATGGCTCCCGAAATGCAGTACATGCTGGTCAGGCCGCTGAGATCGCTGCCGAACAAGGTAGTTCAAGTTCGAGAACTCAGTCCCGATAAAGTAGAGCCGGCCGCTTGGTAGGATGTCTTGATACCCCGTCTCTTCTCGGTCAAGAAAGTCAGCCAAATTTCGTGTTGCGACCTCTGTGGCGTAATGGGTTTGAGCATTGAGCTCGTTTCCTGGAGCCGATCCTGGCCGCGAGTCGACGTTGACCGGTACCCACGGACTGGCAGCATTCGATGCTGTTGGCGTGGTTGTGGGTCTAGAGCTCGGTGCCGTTGTTGTTCTTGGCTGAATAGAGATATTGGGGCTCCGAGATACCCTTGTTGAACACTTAGTCTTCTTTTTCTCAAAGATCCGACAGTCAGAAATGTTGTTTGCTTCGCATTTGGAGCATGGCGTGCCCTTTTCGAGAATGTCGCAACGCACTTTCCGCTGATGACACGTCACGCAGGCCCTGCCGTCTAGTCATTAGAGACAAGATTGTCGGTCAGAATGCTTCTTGAGGTTGAGAGGAGCCAGTGAAACAAAGAGGCCGAGGACTGGGGGGCCATACTGGTTCTCGCTTTCTTCGACGCCTGGCCAGACGCCGATCCTGTCGGGGAAGATGCGCCTCTACGCCCTGCAGCCGACATGACTCAGTACTGGCGGTAAGCCGCCTTCTGGAAATTTATTTTCCGAGCGGGAT
This sequence comes from Colletotrichum acutatum, assembly GCF_030867785.1. Taxonomy (NCBI): domain Eukaryota; kingdom Fungi; phylum Ascomycota; class Sordariomycetes; order Glomerellales; family Glomerellaceae; genus Colletotrichum; species Colletotrichum acutatum. The sequence continues at coordinate 61,411 of NW_026849164.1, forward strand.
CTAGATTCGATCACAGCATCTCAGTTGCGATGGCGCGCCCTTCACTGCGCTGACGCAAAGCCTGACGGGTGTGGAGGCAATGTGGACAGGACTGGATATAAGTCGGAAGTTGCGGCGGATTTCAAATACCGAGAGACGTGGCCTCGGAAGTTATGTCAGCAGAATTTGCAAGCTCGGAAGTAGGAACCAATTAAATCTCTTCTTTCTTTTCACATGCCTTCAATCTCTGTTAGTGCGGAAACTTGAGCAGCTTCTTGTCGGACCTTTCAACCAATTACAACTATGGAAAGTGACTTACTCTACTCCCGAACGACTTGCGAAACATTGAATACTGTAGGAAAATGGAACCAAATACGTAAAATTATCTAGCAAGGTCTTCCGGAGGTTTTTTTTTGTATGTTCGGGTAGCAATGGGCAAAGATGGGGTTGCTAGAACATATAAGGGGACCTGAGCAGTTCAATGACAGTCTGACTGAACAGGACTGCACAGACAAGACCACAACCATTCGAACGAAACATATAAGCAGACTTCATACGCGAAGTACACTCGAGGACTATAATGGACGCACGTCCTTTTCAATACACGAACGAAGAAGATGGGGACCGGAAACAAGAATCCACGACGGCAAGGGATGTTGAGATGAGCGGCGACACTTCCGATGGCTCGTCTTTGAAAGAAACAACGGAGGATTTGCTGGACGCTACGACATTGTCGCCTGTAAGTGGCTCTTGCGATGAACATTTCGGCTGAACATCATTCTAACTTTCTACCCCAGATGCGCAAACTGCACATTGTCGTAGCCGGCTTTACCTGCACATTCAATGGGAATCTCGGATCATCCATGCCCTCAGGCGCACTTGACGCCATTAGCGAGCAATTCGGAGTTACGGACCGCGTCCACCTGATTCTTCTCAACTCACTATTCATGTGCGGATATGTGCTTGGACCTTTGTTATTTGGGCCATTGAGCGAGTACATCGGCAGACGACCGGTGCTCATCGGGACATACTGCGGATACATCATCTTCATGCTGGCCTGTTCTGGAGCACCAACCTACCCAGTATTGCTGCTCTTCCGTCTTCTTTGCGGCATCAACGCGGCAGCACCAACAACTGTCATTGGTGGACTTTACGCCGACATCCTCGATAACCCCGCGGTTCGAGGAAACGCCATGGCACTTTACATGACAGTCACAACCATCGGCCCGCTCATCGGGCCCATTGTTTCGGGCTTCTCGTCCCCGATGTCCTGGCGATGGCCTTTTTGGATCGCTGGTATTCTCGGAGTATGCGGACTACCTCTCGTACTTACTCTGCCGGAGACGTACGCGCCTATTTTACACAACAACGCAGTCAAGAGGCAGCTGAAGCGAAAGAAGGGTGCGGTTGATGGCAAACAGCAACAACAATTGCAACTGCAGCCCTTCAACGTACGAAAGATCTTCCTCCGGCCCATGAAGCTCCTGTTTACCGAGCCAATACTCATGGCAACATCTGCGTATCTGACGATGGCGTACTCTGTGTTTTACCTGCTGTTCCAAGCTTACCCAGTTATTTTCAAAGACTTCTACGGCATGTCTCCCGGGATGGCCGGACTCGCGTTCCTACCTGGTAAGACGACGTCCAGGATGCTGCAATTGACGATGAACTAAGCTAACATATCTGCGAAGTGGTCCTTGGAGTTTTCTTTGCCCTTGCCATCTTCTCCGCATGGACACATTATCATGACAAGCAATTCAAGGCCGGGGTTGAGTGGGCCCTGAAGCCTATCAATCGCAGATTGCCTCTTGCATGTATTGCCGCTCCACAGTATGTGCACCCTTGACGATCTCGAACCTTACACAAATGATAAGAGAATCCACAACTAACAGGTGTTTCTTCAGAATGGTCATCGCTTTGTTCTGGCTTGGCTGGACCGTATGGCCGTCCACGTCCCCTGTCTTGCCCATGTTCAGCGGCGTACTTTTCGGCTGCGGATTCAATTTGCTCTTCATGGGCATGATCAACTACCTCACAGACGTCTTCCGGCAATATTCTGCATCAGCACATGCAGCGGCCAGCATGACACGCTCAATCGGAGCCATCACCCTGCCTCTGGCGGCAGGCAAGATGTATGGCAACCTTGGAGTTCATTGGGCTCCATCAGTTCTGGGCTTCATTGCCTTAGCCATGGGAGTGATCCCATTCATCTTTATCAGATTCGGCGATAGCCTCGCTCGGAGCAGCAAGACAGCACGAGAGGCGTTTGCTATTGCACACTGAGATGAATAAATAACGAGCATATGACTAAAGAGTAGTAATGATTAGACATAGACAATAGACATAATATTTATTCCAGAGTCTGAGGGCCCCTCTCACTTCCGTCACTAGGTCTACCTCGGAGAGTACCTAGTCTAGCGGTTCTATGTTGGGAGATGTGCTCTCCCACAACACGATGCATTGCTCCACCCATTGTAATTTGAACAAGCCAATTAACCTTTCCCTGAAGCTCTTAACCTGTGGAGAGGGATCGTGAAATAAACCATACATGTATACCACTCTGTCGCAACGCCACATGTGGCGCTGCCCATTTACTGCCGCACGATACCGCTTACTACGAGACGACTGCCCGCCTCGTACGGTATTTAGATACGACCCCTTAAGGGTCTCCCACTTGGAAGAATCAAGCCATATTCTACTGTATATGTCTTCCACTTGGATTCTCGTTTTGTGATACACTAAACTTCTTTGATCTTATGTTGCTTTGATGAAGCTACAGCTCAGTATTTTAACACATGTCGCGGCTGTGGACACAAACACTGTTGAGAGGGCTTTTCACAGCATAAACGGCCTGCACGAAACATAGCCTACATCAAGAGCAATACTGAAGGCAGTATTCTGCCATAGTCTTAGGACATAGTCGGAGTAATCACTCCTAGACTCTGCGGTTGCGCAGGTCTCTTCTCTCACAGAGTAGTTGTCACTTTTCAGAGCGAACAACAAGGGAGATTCTATTACTATGAAATAGAACCTAAGTCTGAAGAATCAGAAAGTGATATTCGATGAACCGCCAAATCGAATTCTTTCCATTCTATTTATCATCACTGCCGTGCGCCGCATCGGAAGTGGGTGCCGCAACGGCCTGTAGACCCACCAAAACCCCGGGCCTCGGACTTCTTGGCATTGCCGAGGTGCGAGCCCATACACGGAGGACAGTACGGAAATGGCAAGTAATTCGCCGGATGGGCCACTTAGACCATAGACCTAAGACAACTTGATGGCTTAATCGCGACTTACGTATAGCGCGTTCGCAGCAATCCGCTTGTAAAACTGAGAATTGTCGAGGGTTTGACGTTGGAGAGAGAGAGTTCATGTTAGGCTATTCTTGCCAGGGAGACGAAGAGATGTTGATTGTGCAGCTGAAAAAGCTCTGCTCGGCCAATCAGATGAGCTTCTACATATAAGTCGGCCGACAAAGAGCTTCCAGGAGGCTCCCGGCCGGACAGATACCCAGAAGGGGCATGCCCATGTAATGCAGGTTTGCTCAAATAAGAATGTGGCTTAAGGACGGAACCAGGATCCACGGAATGATGATTCATAGATATCAGCCCTGCTCTAACGAGCTAGAATTAGCGACAAGTGTATAGTCTGTCTCTACGCTGACAGGTATCCGTCGCCAATGCGGATATGGGACGAGAGTACTTACATATTATCGCGAAAGACGAGGGGCATGTTCTGCAAACCCCCATTCTCCACCCGCTAGTATCGGAAAGGGATGTGGTGCCACGAGGTCTCAGCTTGGCAGACCGTTCCGAACCGTTATTTTCGATCTGCGTGTCACCATGCTCCCTGGTCAGATCGTTCAGGTAACGACGTGGCTGATATGTAGCACGACCCTTGTCGCTAGATGACACCCCAGTGATCACTTCGCCGATGTTAAAGGTGAGCCTTTCCATCCCATAAGAATAGTTCTCATGTAAGCTATCTGTACGCAAAATTCCCCTTCTAACCCAAGCCTCAGACCCGAAATCGCTTTTAGGCGAAGGTTTTCTTAACGAAACAATGAGTGAAGCAAGAGGTGAGACAGGGATACTCGACAGATAAAGCTTTAGTATCTTAGTATTTAGTACTGACTACATCGACAAAGACACTTACGGTTATGTCGACCCAAACTTCGTCAACCCTGGCGGGAAATGGGACACGCCAGTCATTATCTATGGCTACACCCCATCCTTTGTTCTGACAGTCCTCGCCGACGTCCTCTTCTTCCTCCTCCTCATCGTCCACACGTGGCAGATAATTCGATATCACAGCTGGTACTTTGTCATATTCCCAATCGGCCTGCTATTCGAAATCGTCGGCTACGTAGCCCGCTCTCTCTCCGCCAAAGCGAACCCGTATAATCTGATCTACTTCATTCTTAACTACTTCTTCATCGTCACCGCACCAGTCTTCCTCGCAGCCGGCATCTACACGATTCTATCCGCACTCATCAATCGTCTTGGCCGACAATTCTCGCCTTTGCCGCCTAAAGTGGTGTTGTGGTTCTTCATCACTTCAGATGCCATCGCAACCATCACGCAGATCTCAGGCGCCGCTCTGATTGGAGTCAAGCAATCGCGCCGCGAGGACCCTGCGACAGCCAACAACATTTTGCTTGGAGGACTTGCCTACCAGGTCTTCTCCATCGGATGTTTCGTCATCACTACGTCCATATTTCTCTTCAGAGCTCGAACAGCGATCAAAGAACATAGGCTTACTACCTTCGTGGCGGTATTTTCGGCGGCGACGTTGCTGATTTACCTGCGTACCTGCTTCCGCCTTGCTGAGACTGCGGAGGGCCTTGGGGGATATCTGTACTCGAACGAGGTGTTCTTTGGCGTGCTCGAGTTTGCGCCCGTGGTCTTGGCCGTAATGTTGCTTTCTCTCTGGCACCCCGGGAGATGTGTGGCAAAGAAAGTCTCCGGCAGCGTTGATGATGCGGAAAAGGCCAGAATACGCAGTCATGAGTGTATTCAGAAATAGGTTCTTTGGCAAGGCCGTAAAGATAGAACGGGACTCTTTGCTTCCCGCCCCAGAGCATATTTGTCCTTGATAAAGCTTACGCTCCAAATACAGAACCCTAATCATCTACCCATGCCTTAACACAATGCATATTTCTCTGAATAAGTCGTCTGCGCATCTATAGCTGCCCACAGCTTTTTCTCGAGTTCGGTTCCCTCCTCCACCGCTGCCTGTCCAAAGATTCCAAAGCCAGGCATGGGCTTCGGCTTCGATTCTAGAAACTTCCGACGAGCATCGAGAACCCAGTCGATGAGCCTTCGTAGATCGTAGCTTTGACGAAGCCGTCTCTCCATAGTCCTCCGTGCTCGCGAGAAAGATATAGATGTGGGCGACTTGTCGGTGGTCGACTCCATCTCTCGGGCCAATATAACAAAACCCATGGGAACGTCCTCCATATCATTGGACTGTGGATGGCGTGCGACAATGTTTTTCATTGTCTGGAAAGCAAGTAAGAGAAACTCCTCGAGCCAAACTTTGACTGCGTCACGCCCACCCTGCTCCATGATATCAGCCAGGCCGAATGCGACACGCCGATGCTTTCCAAAAGTGACACTGTCCAGCTCGTCGTCGAACGAAAAGCCAGGAAGACTCTGCAAAGCGGCTCGCAACGGGTGCTGAACCTTGTACGCTGTAGGTGATTCCCCGAAAAAGGAGCCATCAGAGGTATCGTCGCCGACAAGGAGTCGATCCAATTCGGAGGAAAGTCTTGAGTCGGCGGTCTTACTTTTCCACCTCCTTGACTTCTGCTTCTCCACTTTCGCCGATATCTTGACAAGTCTGTAGTGTTGCGCTGGGCTTGGCTTTCGACTGGGCAGTCCGCGCGTCCCTCGCTTGATGTCTCGCGTGCTCTTTTGCTGCATCGTACCGTCTTGGATTAAGGTGGTTGTCGATGTTTCTCCTATGACACCGACAGGGGCCATGTACACTAATGGGTGACAGTATGATTTGATGGGGGTTAACGGTAGGAAGGGTTGACTCATGGGCGAGGTTTCGTTTGTTGAATGAAAATTTTCCGCGGTTGCTGAAATCTAACTGCAAATACGCGACGGGTTCGCCGCAAAAACCAGCTGATCTTGGAATTGAGGGCAAGAGAAGATCATAGGCTTTCCAGATACCTAAATGCAGAATGGCGATAATGGTAGTGGAAGGAAACGACGTTGAAGATAGGCGGGAAAGGTGTCACATCGGGGAAAGTCAGAATTAAGCTCGCGGGTAGGGCTGCGGAATATTGTGGGTCTTTGGGCATGAAAGCTCCACGAAACAAGTCAGAGAGTCGGATCACAAGAAAGTGTCGGAAGAATGAGAGGAAACTTGCAAGGAACGAGCAAAACCGTTCCGAAATGGGAAATTGGATATATGTTCACGGTCTTTCATTTCATTACTCGTTATTTCTACCTAACTGAGCATGAAAAGCATGAAAAGGGCTTTACATGACGGCGACGCTGGAGTAAAGGCAGACACTTCACGTGCCTCGTTCAGTTCAAAGAAAACGAAATTTCGTTCAAAGGAAAAGCTAGGCCTGTTGCCTATTGAGAAATGTTTGTTGTGTTTGGGGGACGACTATCAAGTTGGCGTCGCTGTCCAAGTAATACCAGCCATCAGCCTTTTCTGGCCGTGGAGCAGCGGGATCGATTCTGCTCTCTGCTGGAATGTTGAATTTTGCGGTTGTTGTTGCTTTGTTTACGAAGCTGTTCTCGACGTCTGGCCGAGATGTCTGGTTATAATTGATTTCGTTGGAGTCAACCTCTCCTCTGATCAAATCCGCCCAAGTCTTGTGGCTTTCCTCGACGACGCTTTGCATGTAGGTGACATTCTGGTACCAGTCCCCGATGATGTTGATGACCGGATCCCCACGAGCCACTTTATAGTGCTGCAAAGTGTTAGTTAGCCTGAACTTCAACGGAATAGAGAGAGACTCACAGTCCACCAGTTTCGGAATGTCTTGATGGTCCCAGGGCGATACTTTTCAACATCTTCGAACGCTTTGAACAAGTCAGCTGATGTAAGGATGCCTTCAGACCTGGCTAATCATCTCACAATTGATAACGGACGCCATGGGGTCTTTGATATCGATGCCGAGTATTTTCCAATCCGTTTCGTTGCCCTGCAGACCTTCATTAGCACAACTCAGATGATGGACCGACGATTCAATTTATCGTAGACTTACATCAGCCAAGGCAAGACCACCAAGAATCTTGACTTGTTTCACCTGGCCAACGTATCCGCGGCTGGATATGAAGTCAGCCTCTCGGTCTTGGATAAATGTGAGACCTGATAAAGCAGGAGTCTGCCGGTGACTTACTCTTGGCCAATGTCGAAGAGGTCCACAGGGTCGTTGTCGCCTAGAAGATGAGTAAAAGAATGGTTGTAATTTGGACTTTCCCATGTTTGTGGGATAGACCCGTAGATGAAAGGATACGATTTGTGTGGCCACACATTCTCCACGTATCTAGGAGCACCATTGAGAGAGTCGTGAACGATAGGATCTGGACAATAACGACTATTAGCTTAACGAATTATTTTCTATCGAAAGAGACTCACTTAATGGCTCGCTCCTCTTAAGCTCAATTTTGCCATCTTGCCATCTAGGTACTTCAACCACAAGATTCACCACCTGCTTGTTACTTTCATCCGGCCAGACTGGCACATCGTGCCAGAAGGAAATGGGGTCCCCGTCTTTTTCGAGCCATATCCTCCAGTCCTAAAGTTGCCTACTTAGCATGTAGGATAAGTCAAATTCGATAAATGGGGCTAATCACCTCTGTGTTGCGGGCACCAACCTCCCTCAAGCGAAGGGCGCTGTAGTTGAAACTGTGGGAGCTAGTCCGAGCAGCACTACTCAAGACCGATAGCGCCGCAAGGGCGAAAAAATACCTGTTCGACATTGATGCTATGTGTAAATCAAAGCTCTTCGTCTGCAAGTTGAGTCATAAATCGTCGGCTCTTGAGATAATAAGAAAGCGCCAAAGAAACACGTCACGCACTTGGAGTATTTTGTATGTCAACTGTGGCAAACCCACACCGCTCCAGTCGTCAAAGTAGGCCGTATTCTACCGGGAAAGGGGCCTGAAAAACACGTCCATGTTTCTGTGGCGGGGACTGCCAGCAGGGAGGAAGGCTCGGCATAGGAACAGGCGTGAGAAGCTCTGACACGAAGATTGGACGGGCTTGACGGGAAAAGATTAGATTGGAGATTTTGCATTGTAATCCAGGGATCCGCGCTGTCACTGTTGATGAGTTGGTGCGGGGATGGTTTGTTAGAGCCAAGGATACAGGGTTCATGAGACAGGCCAATGACGTAGAAAATGTAACGCACGTGGGAACGCTGCTGTGAAAACAGCAGCGGAAAGGGGGTTTTCGTCATTGCGAATGAGAAATTCCATATGCTTAATTTGGATGCTCCGTCACTGCAATGCATGGAGAGTCCTGCTGAAAATCGCCTATTGTTGCCCTCGCATAACTTGTGCCGGCATTGATTGCCACACTGACGAGCAAAGGAAGGTCATGGATGTACCAGTGGGTCTACAATAAGTTCGTCTTGACTTCACTGCCATCGAGCACAAAATGGCCCATGTTGAGTATCTTGGTATGCGTCTGTGATAGGGTTACCGCGGTTCACTTAACCATCAAAATCATCACTGACAAAATTACTTCGAAGCAGACCCTCTATGCGCACGTAACACAATGCCTAAGGCTAGGAGCTGATCACGTCCCCCGTAGGTGATAACGCGGCGGACAGAAGAAACCATCAGTGTCACTCTGGAGAGTCATGACCAATTCAAACACCAAGAAATATTCAGCTCGAGCACCTCAGCAGTGCAATTGCTGATTGTCTGGGCTATCGCTCAAGTGATATAATCACCAGGAGGCTACTGTGTGGAGGTATCGTACGTAGATATTGAATGTTCTCTGTTGAGCGAAGGCATGGGTAGTGTAACTGCCGGTGTATTGCTTGAACGAGGCAAGAGATACGAAGGCAGGTGGAAGCCCCTCTTGTACACCTGGTGCTCAGAAAGCCCCTGTCAACCACGGTCGGATCGTCCATTCCAACAGCCTCTTCTAAAGGGAGATAGACATTAGCAATATGTTGCGTCAATACAACCCATTATGGAGATGACGACTTTGAGTTGACGTGATCAGTTGTTAGATCTCATCATCTCAGTTAAGCCCAATGTATATGCACGCAATCTTTTTTCCTCGTTGGGCTAAACTTATCTCATAATCATGGATCAGTGTGCTGACAGGAACTACCTGATTACAGAATGAACAGACACTGCTCGTGAGAGCGGCTGCTTTCATGTGAGATAGGTGGGGAAATGTTTCCATTCTAGGCAGCCGCCAGAACATTGTCGTGCGCTTCATACAAGTGGTTGGTCAGAATCAGAGTGGAGGGGAGTTGGGCCCATGAGTTAGGGCGTGCATCCCCTCGTGTCAACCGGCGCTGCGTGCTGTCGCCACATTGTCTGATGATAAGATGCCGGGATGCCTTATTTGTCAATTGGCGAGGGCTCGTTCATTCCTGGATCTTCGCGGCCAGTTGTGATGTTCTCCATCTCGGCTCAGTCATGCTTACTCCACAACCGTTTTGTGGGATGCCTCATCTTCGTCTGGATGGGTCCATGAACAGACATTGTCGACTCAGCCTGCCTAAAGCTAGCTGAATACGACTCTATATTGTTACGACACCGCAGGGCTGACATGATCTTCGTTTTGTACGAATTTGAGATTTCCACGTCCAGCTCTGCCTGCTTGCGACTCCCACTTGTACGCTTAGCGCTTGTGTAACATCCCCGACTGATCACGCTTATCCTGCAATGCTGCGATGAAAATGGTTGGCTACATTAGATCAATTCTATTCGTCTATACTACAGCTCTTCGGGCAACAGCGTCAGGTAATACCTTCCAAAAGCCCTGTCAACATATGTAGGAAAGCGTGCCCCGGCAAGGTAGCTGACCGAAAGTCCATGAAGTATATCATACATGACAATAGAACCCATCAAGCCGTGTTTGGAATCAGGCTGAGCGTGCAGAAATCACCGATAAGACGAGGATCGCGCAGCAGATCCAAAACCTCTGCATGTGATTGTTGAGAGCCTGGGAGTTGACGCAAATTTACGAGCAGCCAGCGGATATCAGAGTCCACCGGCCTAGAGCAACTATAGCTTCTTCCCTTCTCGTCAGTACTGTGCGTATATTGCGCGATCAGAAAAATCCATTTTCCCCGTACCAATTTTATTCGCAATCGCCACCAACTACGAGAAAATGTCCTTCGTGGACATGTGGGAAGCCGCCTCCGAAAGGTTTCAGGAGCAGACTGGCCAAAAGCTGGAGCGAAACCCAGGCATGAGTCTCGATGATTGTCTTCGAAGAATAGAAGCGGCTAGACCTTCTGAAAGTGCTGAGAGACCGCCGTTCGCGCTAGAAAAGTGTGATAAGCTGACATGATACACACTGAACACGTTACGGTGCTTGAAGCTACTTGGAGGCGTTGTTGCTGAGGGCGCTGAAATGGTACGTCTCATGGCAATATCTGCTCTCCAGCTTTCGG
>NW_026849165.1:0-70637 GCF_030867785.1 Colletotrichum acutatum
GGATCGCTGAATATTCTCTGTGGCGGAGAGGAAAGATGGAAGAGAGTCCGATGCCGCCGGTTGATTTTATAAGCGAGAGGGCTTGGCTGCGTATTGAAGAGGAAGGAGGGACGTAGACAGAGGGAAGGAACGAGTCACTCTTGGCCCCTTTTCAATGGCGGATGCCCGTCTCCTATGATCGTGTCTACTTCGGTTGCCAGGGCCAAACGCGAACGTTTCCTCTACAAGCCAAGATTACCAACGTCTGTTGTTAAGAGACACCGCATGTGCTTGGTAACCATGGTCGTCACAATGTCTAGAGATTCTTAGGGCCCATCTCTCGGCAAGGAAGTCTTGAGGATCTTCGCCATCACAAGACAAAATCACTTTGGATTCCCTGGCGTCCTTCGGCTATTCTCCTCGCGAATAAGCCAGAAACATGGTCAAGCAGAGCCGAGCGGTGATACCGCGAAGACTTCGGCCCTTCAATCAACGGACACAACATAGATCTTCAGGAGATGGTAGTAGACCGATCCCTCGTCAACAAGGAAAACAAGACGTCCTCAAACTCCTCGACAACAGAGACTATGGAGAAAGGGATTCGAGCAGTCGATGCAATTCTCGTGGGACCTATATAGGAGCCTCAGCCGAACCTCTTGCAGCTGGATCTTTCGCACAGATCGTTCCGAGAGCCCAAAACGCTACAAGAAAATCAACTTCGGACGGAGGAAGCAGTCCACTAGAACGGTCAAAGATAGCACAGCTTTTGGGGGCTTATGTGCGTACAATCCTGCGGCCCCTGTTCTGCGTCTCGTTCTCGCTAATCTTCGAGGGCATATCCAGAGTCCAAACCAAACTTGAATCACAGGCGTCTGATTTGGTCGTCATCATTTGGAAATCAGTTTCTAGGCAGGCCACAGGAATCTCGACTATGAAAGAAGTTGAAGAAGTGCGGTGCGTCCAGACAGCCTCGGCCGGTGGACCACCCAGTCGAGCATTCTGCGATCTGACGGAAGATGAGGAACACATCCGTCTTCACTGATGTATTCGAGAGGCTTTTCAGTCACCTCCAAGCACATCTGCCCCTTTTCCCACACTGGCAAAGTCCCACGGCCCAATCTCGCCTTGGAAATCCACGCCTTCACATGCTTCGTAGCATCAAATCGAAAATGCACCCCGGCACACATGTCTTGAACAGCCAAGCTTTGGAATCGCCATGTGTCGTCGGACTGGAATGCCGATGATGCTGGCCCTGTCTCGGGTGGCTCAGATACAGGCCGTTTGAACCGCTCCCTGGGGCTTACGTTCCCAGCCTGCCAACCACCGAAATACTGTCAGGTGCAACGACGAGACAGGAATGTCTAAGACAGTGTGACGTTCCTTTGGCGTGGCCTCTAGTTTCCAGGCAAGCGAACCTCTCCACCTCACCCACAAGCCCATGGTGGTCATCGAATACAGGGTTGCCACGCAGGAGTTCTTCAGGATGGCGGCGGTTTTGCTGCGGACCTTTCATGCCGGACGCATGCGAAGTACGGAACTCCCATACATCGGAGCAGACATCGAGAACGCCACAGTGATGGCGTGAGTTGACGTGTAACCAAGCCTTCCGCGCCTCGCCGTATAAGTGCCCAGATCAGATCAATCCATGCAACCCATCCGAGACACGGTAGCACCAGCTCGTCAACTGAGAATACAAATAGAACTCATCACCTCGGTATCGCTCGCCAGCGTGCGCCTCATCCATCGACCAACGATTGCAAAATCTCTGCCGCCCATCCAGTGACCCTCTCCACCAGAACAAAGAAAAGGACGCCCACCAGCCTCCGGCACTAACTTCGTCTGGACATACTTGATTCAAAGAACGAGCCCACCAGCCACTCGCTCCCATAGTTTCCGCGGAAAGACGACGACCGGGTGCCCAAATCTAGACCGGAACCCGCCAAGGCAGCGTATCGCCGTTTGGCTATCCCTCTTCGTGGCTTGATTCCGCGCCGGCAGCACCGCAGCCCCGGGTTCATCAAACAAAGCCATCGAATCGCTTTCCAGACAAGGTCGGCGATCTCTCTACCCGCCCGTCGACATTCCCGCTAGCCATCCAAATTTCGATCTGCCGGACTGAAGAGTCTTAAGGAGTAGGCCCGCCCCCTTTTCACGCTGACGACTCGCCGCGAGAATCACATACGAAAATAGGAGGTCAGAAACATCGGAGCCCCTATTCCAACATACAAATACCAACTTCACGGCAAACCCGCACTCCCACCATGTCCCTCGCCCAAAAGCTCAAGAGGGAGGCAATAAGCCGTCCCACCTGCGAAATGCCCCTCCCCTTCCTCCCCTTCGTCTTCCTCGCCCACTTCACCCAGACAATAACCTCGGTCCTCACCACCGAAGCGCATCGCACAACCGCGAGCCTCTCCAAACACCTTGAGGGCCTGCGCCTCCAGGTCCGCGGGCCGGAACATACTTTTCACCCTTTCTCCCGGCTCCCAGCCGAGCTCCGCCTCAAAATCTGGCAGCACGCCTGCGACACGCCGCGGACCTTGCTCGCAACACACGCGCCGAACCCGGCTTTGCTGGCAGTCAACCGTGAGGCGCGGTACGAGGCCCTGCGGCGGTATACCCTCGTCCGGCTGAACACCTGGGGCGACAGGCGGATCTATATTGACTTCTTAAGGGACAGCATCGCCGTCGTAGAGGGCAAGGGCGGCGGCGGGTTCCCTGTTCGCGGGGCGAGGCATGTCATTGTCGTGTGCGAGGAGCCGTTCCGGAACCCGGGGTCGTGGCTGAAGTGTCGGTACCGGGCTGGGCTGGAGACGTTGACGCTGGTGCTGAGCGGGACGAGGACAGGCGGCAGGATTCCAGCGCCGCTTCCTGAGATCCGGGAGTTGTGTACGCCCGAGGAGGTTCAGCTGAGGCTTGGGTACTCCAAGGAGGAGGCGGAGAGGATGGGAGAGGAGGTGAGAGAGTTGGCCGAGGGGTGGGGGCACACGCAGATTCGTGTGGGGGAGTTTATCTAAACTTCGCAGAGGCAGAGACGAAGACGGAGGAAGACGAAGCATAATGATCTATCGACACGACATCATAATACCCATTTACATGTAGCCAACCTCCTTATTTAACAATTCGTACATCATCCTACAAAGCTTCAAAGCTTACTCCGTCCCCCCAGATAAACCTCCCCCAGCCGCAACTGCTCAGCCGCCTCCTTGACCATCTCCTCCACAATCTCCCCCGCCGGCTGAATCCTCTCAATCGCGCCCGCAACCTGCCCCATCAGATGCGGAATCTCAATATCCTCCCTTCCCTGCTCGAAATCATGCTCAATCGGCACCGTTCCGCCTTCCGTCAACCTCTTAATCTCCTCCGGCCGCGCATGCCACCCCCTAATGTACTCATTCGTCTTCATCCGCAACGGCCGCCCGCTAATCACCAACGTCCTCTCCGTCCCCTCAAACCCGCACGACACCACCTCTTCTTTGTGCTCCTGGCTACACCCAGCCTCGACACTCGCCACGAACCGCGTGCCAACCCACACGCCGACAGCCCCCTGCATCAGCGAACTCGCGAGGCTCCGGCCGTTATACATCCCGCCCGCGGCGATCACCAACGCAGTAGACCCCTTCAACATCGGAGGCTTGTACCGCCTCGCGACGTCCACCACCGCCGGGATAAGCACCGAATTCGCCACGTCCCCCGTGTGTCCGCCCCCCTCCCCGCCCTGCGCACAAATAATATCCACACCCAGATCCAGCGCCTTCACAGCATGCTTGGGATGCCCGACCATATTCATAACATAGATCCCCGCCTTGTGCAACCTCTCAATCACCTCCTTCGGTGGCACCCCCACCGCGCTAACAAACAGCCTCGCGCCAGAGGCGATGGTAATGTCGATGAGCTCGTCGAGCTTGCCGCCCGTGTAATCGTGGTTCGTCTTGCGCGCGTTCCCGCCGACCTGCGGCAGCGCGAGGTCGACGCCAAAGGGGAGATCCGGGGACTTGAAATTCGCCTTCATTTCCGCAATGATCTCGCGGAGCTGGTCGGGGGTGTACTGGAACCCGCCGATGACGCCTAGCCCCCCGGCGTTGGAGACGGCTGCCGCCAAGGGACCGCCCGAGGTGCGGGCCATGCCGGCGAGGAGGATCGGGTGCTGGATGCCCAGGAGCTGGGTTATGGGTGTTGTGATGGGGCCGGAGGGTGCCATCTTGTCTGTTGTCTGTTGTCTTACACTGGTCTTGGCGAGGACTTTGTGCTGGTGGTGCTTGATCTTGTTTCTAGAATGTGTGACAATGGACAGAAGAAGCGTATGGTGATGTACAATCCAAAAGAATGCAACAAAAGGCCAAGAGGTTGGGAATAAAAGGGAACTTAGTGACACGCTTGGAGCTAGTCATCGAGGAGTCGTGCCGAAGCACCTAGGTAAATCCGGGGTGAAGAGTGTGGGGTTGGAGGCGATTGGGGGGGGGGGGGCTCTTTGCGGGGAATTCACACCGAGGCAATTGCCTTGTTGGGACAGCAGCTCGCCCGTGACCCCGACCCCCAAGCTCCGGAGCGGCCTGAAACGGGCAACCACAGCGGCATGTGAGTCGGCCATTCCCTGCCCCGTCCCCCGTCCGACCGTCGTTCCGTCATGGACAACAGGTCCTCACAGGAGCTGCCAAGTCACTACATCACGGCACCAGGTATTCAGAAAGTCAAACTGAGGAGCGCCGCGCCATGCACCGCTTCTATTGAAATGCCGTCCTCATCTCCCTGCATTGGTATCGTTATGACATGATTATCGTTGGCGTTGCCCAACTAGTATACAATAAAACCCACGTGGTACGCGTCCCCTGGGCACTCTGGTCTATCGAAAGCTCGGTAGACGTGCCGGGACGAATTCTTCAGTCCGTATGTACTGCTCTTGCGTGGTGGACCGAATGACGGGCGCGTCGTCGTTGTGCGTAGCAGACCTCGGCGGCGATCTTTGACTCGGAGAGTCTGACACGTAGTCTACCTCATCGGCTTTGGCGTACTCCGCCTCGGACGCCGGCTCCTCGGACATTAGATCCTCGCCGGCATCGTGCAGCCCCCGTTCCGACGCAAGCTGCAGCGCCGCCTGCCGCTTACGTTCGACCTCGTCGTCCTCCTCTCTCCTTATGCGCTCCTCTTCCCTCTGCAGCTCTGCCATCGAGGCCTCCATGGACGGCGCAACGGGCGTATCCGGCGTCGTGGGCCCGCTCGTCGAGCTTCGCCGCACGCTGGGACTAAGCATGGAATGACTGGAATCGATCGTCGCTCTCGACACCGTCCGCGACATGGGCCGTCCGTCGGCCCGCCGCTTGCCCTTGCTCGCCTTTGTCCTGCTGCTGCTGCGGTCGTCCCGGACCTTGTCCAGGACCATGAACTCGTCGTCAAACGGCACGGCGTCCTCCTCGCCCTCGCCGTCGCTGGGGAACAGGTCGCCCCGTGATCGATATGAATCCGACGACACCCCGGACCCCGTCGTCCCGCTGCGATTTCTAGTCTTGGCGGTCCTGCTCTGGAAGACGTCGTCACCGTCGTTATCGTCACCGTCGTCAGAATCGTGCGTGAGCAGCGGCTCCGTCTCGCCCATGCCCATCTCGCCGTGCTGCCGCGGGTGATCCTGCAAGTCCGCCGCGCTCGGCTTGTAGCGGAGCGTCTTGCCCAGCTTCCACGGCAGCTTGCCCAGGAACCCAATGGGCTGCGTGCTGGGGATCACCGTCGGATCGGACTCGAGCGCCTTGCTCCCTCTGCCTCGCGTGCCGTAGCTCATGCCGCGTTTTCTCTTGGGCTGATCCTGCTGCACATCACCACCCCCCGTGTTATTCTTCTGCTGCGACCCCGTGCCCGCGAGCAGGCGGTCCCAGTCGTCGTTGCCCCAGCCGCCCAGGAACCCGCCGTCCTGGTCCTCGGCGTACCAGTCGTCGTAGAAGTCGAAGCTGTATTCCGCCCTCCCGCCCGCACGATCTCGTTCCCGTCGCCTCCTCGCCCGCTCTTCGCGGTCGCCGAGGCACGGGTTGGCGCATTGCTCCAGGGAGGCGGCGAGAGAGGCGAGACACGGGTTAATGTAGTGGTGCTGGAAGCTCCAGATGCCGGCGGCGGCGTTCTCCGTCACCTCGCCGGCGTTGTGGGAGATTTGGTTCCATCGCTGGCGCAGCCGCGGGTCCTCCAAGAAGGCCATGTTGGTGATGGCTGCTGCAGGGTATCGAGGGATGACGTCGCGGGCATCAAGAAGGGAACCAAAGGGAAGAAAGGTGGAGTTGGATGTTTTTTTAAACGATCGGCGCGGCCTCGACCTGGGGTGCAAGCAAAGGGCAAACGTCGAGGCCCTCGTTATCGAAGTGCTGGTGATGGAAATTCAGGTGAAGAAAAGTCCAGAGGCGAAGGGAGCCATGGGACGTGGATTGGGCGAGTAACGGTTGGTTTCAAGTGCGCCGGAAACAAAAGGCAGCCTCACCTCAGCTGTCAAAAGTTGGGCTCAACATTCCGCTGGTTGCAGCAGGCGGGCGCTGGCGCAGGTAGTCAGGGTGGCACTCCCTTGGGGGCCCTTGGGGTTCGCTGCAGCTGCGGGTGCGGGCGCGCAGTGCGGGTGCGGGTGCTGATGCGAGCCCAGTGCAGTGCAGTCGACCTGGACTTTCGGATTGTCAAGGTCCATAGCATGTGCGTCGGCACTGTCTGTGGCTGGTGGCCCCTTATCGCACACTCTCCCAATGGATAAGGCACCTCTGCTTTGGAGGTTGGGTGGGATTGACTTTGTGGATCCGGGGAAATTGCAGACCTCCCGCCAGGTTGCTGACCAACTGTGGCTTAGCCTCTGGCGAGACCCCTGGAGATCGACGTCACCCCTTCCAGGTATCGGGAATGCATCGTCATTTATAAACTTTGGGCCTCGCAACGTGTGACTTTGGGGTACAGTCCCCCCCCCGGAGACTCGGTAAACTCTGCTAAACAAAAGAAAGCACGTGGAGATTTGATTGTATTCCAAACCACTACAGACGCCGAACGCTGCTAATCTAGACAGAGCTTGCCAAGGACCATCATCATCTCGACCCCTGTGCTTGTTTGCTCGTAGAAATCATGACGGCCATGCCCCCTCATGCCAGCCAAACCCATTGAGAGACATCAATGAGTGCGAGGCCAAGAATGCAGAGCACAAAGGTCCTAAGAAAAGACCGACAACAGCGCATTCATCTTTGCCTGGCAAAACTGCCCGACACGTGAAAGAACACGGCCAGTCTTCTGCTTGAGGGACACGTGCTTCTTCTTGTGATGCCACATGGGCAAGATGGCGGCCGTCTCGCTGGTGGACTGAGCATCGAACGCAGGCCCAACCGGTGTAGCCCCCGGAACGCTCTGTCCGGATTCCTAGTGGCCGTTCGTTGCAGCTTGGGGTACTGGTGGTCTCTCTGGACCGTAGGGTCGGGGGGGTTCTGGCTCTCCAGGTTGGGGCTCCTCCTCCGTATCATCGTCGAACTCGCTCGGATCCTCCTCACCCTCCTCCTCCTCGTCCGAGTAGTCGCTGCCGTCCCCGTCCATGTGGCCGTTGCTGTCCGAGTAGCAACTTTCCAGCGTCGCCGCCGCTCCGGGCGGAACCTTGCGGCCCTGCTGCTGCATCTGCTCGATAATGCTCCTAAGCTTCTCGGCTCTCTTGATCGCCTCGGCAGCCTTCTTGCGCCAGTCCTCGCGCTCCTCGGCCATGCGGATGATGTTGGCATTCGTCGCCTCGTGCTTGCGCTTCATCGTCTCGTTCTCCTTCTCCAGCCGCTTCGTCTTCTTGGACATGTCCTCCATTTCCTTCCGGAACGTGAGAAAGAGGTCGTTGCTGTTGTTGAGCGTGTCCTCAACCTTGATCTGTCAGCAAAAGCTCAGCCCAAACCTCTGCAACCAGCGTGTGTGTCAGTCATCATACCTGCTTGAACTTGTCAACGTAGACGTTGAGTTGATTCCGAAGCTCCGTCTCCGTCTTGGTAAAGGTCTGGACTTGCGCCTGGAGATTCCGCGCTCTCGTCGACTCGGCCTCTGCGAGCTTCTTCTCTCGTTCGTAGCGCGCCATGTTGTATTGCACCTCCAGCTCCTTGGTGCGCATCGTGGAGTGGAAGTGTAGCTCACGCAACTCGTACTGCTCAATGAAGGACTTGAACCGGTTCTTGAATCTACAGGGGGTTAGTCCAGCGCAGCAATGACGGCAGGTAACATACAAGGTGTCGACGCTCATGTCCACAACCTGCTTCCGCGGATGGTCCTTTTCTTCTTGGATCCCCTCCAGCTTGGCAAGCAGGGCCGCATGCTTCTCGTCGTACGCAGAGCTGTTATGCTTCAGATTGTCCTGGAGGGTCTTGTTCTCGTTCTAGACACACAAGGTCAGCCGTGCCCCGTACGCTGATGACGGGCCGCAAACCTTGTACTTGTTGTTATCCCGCTGCAGTTCGCGACAGAGCTTCTCGAGCTTCTCCTTCAGGCCGACCGTCTTGCTGAGCTCGGTGCGATTCGCATCCTTTTCCTTTTGCAGGGCGTCTCCGCGTTTCTTGTTCTTCTGGTTCTCGCGCTCCACACGGCGCATGTCGGCTAGCAGTTCGCTGGACCGGCGGGTGAGGTGCTCAATCTTTTGCAGATCGCTCATCTTTGCCACCTGTTGGGCCAGATCGCGGTTCGCACGCTTGACCTCGCGCTCTGTTGCCGTTAGCCCCGCCACCGTAGAAATGTAACTCCACGAACCGCCAGCACGAGAGCCCCCCGCCTGCGCCTGATCATGATCGTGACCGTGGCCGTGATCATTGTGACCATGACCTTCGCAGGCTTGAGCAAACGCGCGACTCGGCCCCTCCGGCCTCCAGGAGGGGTAAGGCACGATGGGAGGCGGTACGCACCAATCTCAGCTTCCTGATCCTTCTCTCCAGCTGATTCTTGCTCTAGCTGCGAGATGCGTTGCGCGAGCAACTTTGCAGACTCGTTCGAGTCGACCGCCTTCTTCTGCTTTCCCTTTTTCAGAGACGCCGCCGGCGGGTGGGCGTGACCATCTTGACCGTTGGACATGTCGGCGTCGGCCTGGCTGAGGGGCATTTACTCGGCGGGCAAGAGGGGTAGTGAATGTGTGTGCGTGTGCGTGTTCGTTCCTTCTTGTCGTCGGCGACGAATTCGCATCCGTGTTCGATCGATCGAGCGGGTCGGTGTCGCAAAATCGAGTCGTCGTGGGCGTCGAGTCGAGTCCCTGATTTCCCCGCGGCAGTCTCAACCGTAATATTCGGAGCCAGCAGTCGGGTCGTGTGCTCTCGTCGCTTTCCCCTTCATGGACCTCCTTTGCAGATTTTCGACGTTGGACGGAACGACGGGCTAGGGTGAGGTGCCTTAGGGTGAGGTAGGTAGCGTGGTGTCTGCGTGGTTCAGGCGTGCGCATCAGAAATGCCACTGTACTCGAGAAAAACGGGTGGAGGAGAGACTTGCTGCAGGCCTCGTTCGTGCCTACCCGTCGAGTACCTTGGTTCCGGGCCGGGGGAGCTCTGCGGTCCAGGTACGAATAATCAATCCGGATGCCGATATATTGGATAGAGTACGCAGTAAGAAAATGAATTGCCCACGATCCCACTGGTCGCCTTTTGGAATTCGCGATTTCCCAATTTCCGTTGGCGGGCGTGGAAGGGAGGAGAATAAAGTGCACCTGGAGAAAGGGCGATGGAGGTACTTGCCTAGCGGACGGCGTGCCAATCTACCGGGCGGCGTCGCTGTTGTCGGTTGCACCGTGTTAGCTGCTCGTTAATGCGTTACGCATGCCCAGGCCCACTGACCCGGTAGTGCCTCAGAGAGCGTTTTGGTGAATACGGACCCCACATGCCCTGTGTGATGACGAATAGCGGCGGACGAGCGCCGACCACGCCTAAAAATTTCCAGCCAGAAGCCAGCCGAAAGCTGCGAATCGCCTCCCGCTCCACAGTGGCTCCTCGACCGTAGGCCGTTCAGTCATTCTTAGAACGAAGCTCCCGTCTTCTTCTCCCTCTGGAATGAGGCCCTGATCCTCTGCAAACAACCACATCCCGCCATCATGTTGCGCAACGCCGTCAACACGGCCAAGAAAGCCGTGACCGAGCTCTCTCAGTACCCCAAGCCCGGCGACAAGCTCCATGGCTTCACACTCCTGAGGACGAAGCACGTGCCGGAGCTGGAACTGACTGCTCTTCACCTGCAGCACGACAAGACCGGCGCAGACTACCTACACATTGCCCGCGACGACAGCAACAATGTCTTCTCCATCGGCTTCAAGACGAATCCTCCCGACGACACGGGTGTGCCCCATATCCTGGAGCACACCACGCTGTGCGGTAGCCAGAGGTGTGTTTATCTGTGACCTAGAAGCCGTACCCTGCTGACCGTCTAGATATCCCATCCGCGATCCCTTCTTCAAGATGCTGCCGAGGACGCTGTCCAACTTCATGAACGCCTTCACGGCATCGGACCACACCTTTTACCCGTTTGCGACGACCAACTCCCAGGACTTCAAGAACCTCATGTCGGTGTACATGGACGCGACGCTGCATCCTCTGCTCAAGGAGTCCGACTACACCCAGGAGGGATGGCGCATTGGGCCGGAGAACCCGCAGGCCGCCAACGGCGAGGAGAGCGACCTCGTCTTCAAGGGCGTCGTCTACAACGAAATGAAGGGCCAGATGTCGGACGCCGGTTACCTGTTCTACATTCGCTTCCAGGACCACATCTTCCCCGACATCAACAACTCTGGCGGCGACCCGCAAAAGATCACCAACCTGACGTACGAGCAGCTGCGCAAGTTCCACGCGGAGCACTACCACCCGAGCAACGCGAAGCTCTTTACGTACGGAGACATGCCCCTGTCGGACCACCTGCAAGAGGTCAACGCCCAGCTCAGCGCGTTCGAGAGGATACAGGAGGACAGGACGATTCACCAGCCGATCAACCTGGCCTCTGGGCCTAGGGAAGTCACCGTGAAGGGCCCTCTCGACCCTCTGGTGGACCCCGACAGGCAGTACAAGACGTCCGTCTCGTGGATCATGGGAGACTCGTCCGACGTTGTTGAGTCCTTTTCTCTGGCGCTGCTCTCTACTCTGTTGATGGACGGCTACGGGTCTCCATTGTACCGCGGACTGATCGAGGCCGGTCTCGGGACAGACTTCAGCCCCAACGCCGGCTACGACAGCTCCGCCAAGCTGGGCATCTTCTCCATAGGGTTGACCGGCGTCCAGGAGGCCGACGTGCCCAAGCTCAAGGCCGAGGTCCAGCGCATCCTCCAGGAGGTCCGGCAAAAGGGGTTCGACAGAACAAAGATTGATGGATCCCTCCACCAGCTGGAGCTGGCGCTGAAGCACAAGACGGCCAACTTT
The DNA here is from genome assembly GCF_030867785.1 of Colletotrichum acutatum. NCBI lineage: Eukaryota > Fungi > Ascomycota > Sordariomycetes > Glomerellales > Glomerellaceae > Colletotrichum > Colletotrichum acutatum. The sequence goes on from NW_026849165.1 coordinate 11,328, forward strand.
GGCATGTCGATGCTCCACAGACTCAAGCCCAAGTGGTTCACGGGCGTCGATCCCTTTGACTCACTGGCGTGGAACGACACCATTTCAGCCTTTGAGACTGCGCTCGCCAAGGGCGGGTACCTGGAAAGCCTGATTGACAAGTACCTGCTGAACGACAACACTCTGTCCTTCACCATGTCGCCGTCAACCACCTTTAGCGAAGACCTCGCGCGTGAGGAGAAGGAGAGGCTGGCATCCAAGATTAAGCAGGCGTCTGAGGAAGCCGGCGGCGACGAGGCGGCCCGCAAAAAGTTTGAGCAGCGCGAGCTGGACCTCCTCGTCGAGCAGGGCAAGTCCAACACGGAAGACCTGAGCTGTCTGCCGACGGTTCACGTCAAGGACATCCCCCGCAGCAAGGAGCCCGTGGTTGTCCGCGACGAGACGGCCAACGGCGTCAAGATCCAGTGGCGCGAGGCCCCGACCAACGGTCTCACCTACTTCAGAGCCATCAACAGCCTGGACAACCTGCCGGATGAGCTGAGAGAGTTGATCCCCCTCTTCTCCGACAGCATCATGCGCCTCGGCACCAAGGACATGTCCACGGAGCAGCTCGAGGACCTGATCAAGCTCAAGACGGGAGGCGTGTCTGTTGGATACCATTCAACGCCCTCGCCCACCGACTTCCACCAAGCGAGCGAGGGGCTGATGTTTACGGGCATGGCGCTGGACAGAAACGTCCCCGTCATGTTTGACATTCTCCGCAAGCTCGTGCAAGACACGGACTTCGACAGCCCGGAGGCCGCCCTGCGCATCAGACAGCTGCTCCAGGCATCTGCCGACGGCGTGGTCAATGACATTGCCTCATCGGGTCACCAGTACGCCCGCGGGTTCGCGGAAGCCGGGCTCACGCGGAACGCCTGGTTCAGACAGCAGATTGGCGGCCTCTCGCAGGTCAAGCTCGTCACGTCGCTTGCCAATCGTCCCGAAACGGATGGTCTGGCGGACGTCATTGACAAGCTCAAGCAGATCCAGAAAATCGCGCTCGCCGGTGGTAACTTCCGCACCGCACTCACTTGCGGGGCAGAGAGCACGGGCGCCAACCTCAACGCCCTGACTAGCTTCATGTCGACCCTCCCCAAGGACCTGCCCCTGCCGTCGACCTCCCAGCCGGCGACGCTGCAGAAGAACATCAAGTCCTTCTTCCCGCTGCCGTACCAGGTCTATTACGGTTCGCTGGCGGTGCCCACCGTCTCGTACACGTCTGCCGACGGCGCGCCGCTGCAGATCCTGGCGCAGCTCCTCACGCACAAGCACCTCCACCACGAGATCCGCGAAAAGGGCGGCGCCTACGGCGGCGGGGCGTACTCGAGGGGACTGGACGGCCTCTTTGGGTTCTACTCGTACCGCGACCCCAACCCGCAGAACACGCTCTCCATCATGCGCAATGCCGGCCGGTGGGCCGCGGACAAGGCGTGGGCGGACCGCGACCTCGAGGAGGCCAAGATCTCCGTGTTCCAGGGCGTCGACGCGCCCCAGTCGGTCAACTCGGAGGGTATGGGCCGGTTCACGTCCGGCATCACGGAGGAGATGAAGCAGACGCGCCGCGAGCAGCTGCTCGACGTCTCCAAGGACCAGGTGCGCGAGGTGGCGCAAAAGTACATTGTCGACGCCCTCGCCAAGGAGGAGGAGAGTGTCGCCTTCTTGGGCGAGAAGCGCGCGTGGGTGGACGGCACCTGGAAGATTCACGAGATGGACATTGGTTCTGAGTGAGCCATGCCCGATCGGTTTGTACCATAGAGACCGTAGAAAGGGGAAACCTTCCGGTCAGATCTGTAACCATATCTGTACAGCACCCCATGTTGTAACATTATACCCACCTCCTGAATAGAAGCAACTGTATGAGGTCTTTTTTGTCTGTCCTTTCTTCTTCTAGTCTAGATACCTACCGACGCGTTCAGATACGATACGTCTTCCTGCTACTCTCAATGGCTTGGAGACCACTAGACAACGCAAGATGAAGGAAACTATCTTGAGCCAGGGTAGCCTGTACGGGATAACCGGCTCAAGAGAAAGGCTCGTGCTATCAGACCCGACATCCTCAGCTTTGGATCGTTGGACTAAGGCGCAGAGTACATACGACGTTGTTAGTGTTGTTGGTGTTGGTGAAGCCGCGCACTTGCTCGGTATGGGGCGAGAAGACGGGAAAGCCAATCAAGTGCGGCCAATTACAAGCCAGCAAATCTGGGCAGAATGACTAAACGGGAGATGCTGGGGATGGAATGCAATGTGGAAAAAAAGGAGAGAAGAATGGGATAGAATACAATTGGCTCACAAGAGAGAGAATGCCCCGCATACGTCACCCAAGGCTCAGCGCCACAATTGTATTGTTTTTTCTTGAGACTCTTGGGCTTACGTGGGAGTTTACATTTCGACTTCGGGACTGCGGCTCGTCAAGAGGCTTGGGGACCCCTAGAGGCATCCCGAGTGGATGTTTAACGGGAGGCAGCCCAGAGACAACTTGGGACTTGGAGGGGGATTCTACGCAGTAGGCGGGAGAGAGCAGTGCCGTGATCATGCGCCGGTGAGATGTACGATGTGGTGTGGGAGAGGCACATGCTTTCGTCCAAAGCGAGCGGCCGTTTGGGGAGAACGGTGCGTGACGGACAGAGTGCCATCGACAGTCAGCGATTTGTGACAGAAGCTAAACCGGCGCCCGTACGGGTGATGCTTTGGACGAGTGGCATGGCATGGCATGGGGGAAAGAATCAGGCTAATTCTGGCAACTGTCCGAGTGGAACACTGCGTTGAGGGAATTTCTTCCTTTCAGTGAGGAGACAAGTCGCCCTCTTGCAAGCGAGGCATAGGCACAGACGGCGGTCTGGATGGGGGATAGGACAGATCTCGTTACTCTTGCCAACAAGGGTGAGGTGTTCGGCTTGTCGAGCAACTGTCTACTGGGTGTTGCCGTTCTTCTCAATGCTGGATTCTTTGATGGAGATGCGGCGTTTGAAACGGACAGTTAGGGTTGATTGTCTCCATCACACCCACAACTACAACAAGCAACGCCGAGTCTACAAAGTCTCGGGAAACTTGGAAGAACACCGGGTACTAGCGACTAGGCGTCAAGTTGACAGCAGGCGCCAAAAGGCTAAAGCTAGTGAAAGCTGGGGCAAGGGAAATGGAAATGGAACCGGAGGGGCGGGCGGGCGAGGATGACAGCGAGACTACGGAGTACTGATGTCCAGGGCTCCAAACTGGTGCTCCTCGAACTGGGAGAGACGCGTAAAGTTGCGGTCTGGAAAATTTACCGATGGGTCAGCGTGATCGTGATGGGAGTACTACCTATCTGGTACGGGCACGCGAGGCGTGTGGCCGGAAGCAAGTTACAACACGGTCCTGCATGAGATTGACAGAGAGAAGAAGATCAGAGACGGTCAAACAGGTACTGGGCCATTTGGCACATGGGATATGGAATTGGAACATGGGGAGAACAGCTGGTTGGTGGTGGTGGTGGTGGTGGGCTGCGGTGAATCGTGATGCATGGCAGATGGAGCTGCAAGCAAGCAAAGACGGCAACAGCAGCAAAACGAATTCGTAATGGTGGAGGAATTCCCAGCCATAGCCAACCCTCCAAGTTGAGGCCTTCCACATCCACCTGCTGGGATCCGTGCTCCGTAGCCTCTGGGAGGTTTTCCCGATGGAAGCACTGCAGAGCGATGGCCCTGGGACTGCTGGGAGAGGGACATCCACTGCGCTCTGCATGTTCCGGTGTCTGAGCTGCAGGGGTGACACCGCGACGGAGGGGGATGTACTCCATACATGACCTCACGCTGAAGAATGGGCAAACGAGAAGGTATCCAGACTCTGGGCTGGAGGCTGGACTCTGGAGCTTTGGTGGGATCAATGGAGACGGCTCCCCTGGACAGTTGGACCGGGTACAATTCGGAACCTGTTGTGCTCGAGACTTGACTTTTCGGACCGTTGTTTGTTGGGCTTCAGGCTTCAACTTGTTTGAATGGGACGGATATTGAAACTGGGTACGACGGGTACTTGGCGGGCGAGCATCATTATGGAGACGGCTTGAACCTTGCCATCAAGTACCTTGCCTTACATCAGCACTTGAACACCTTCTACGCAGCAGCACCCGGGTAGGGAAAATTTTGAAAATTTGTGGGCAGGTTGTGCTGTTGACAGTCGTGGGCTGTGGGTGGCCAACCTCGCATCCCGGCTCCACTCTAGAGGTACCAAAAAGAACCTGAGAAAGACAGACGAAACCCTCCTCCAGGCTCCGGGGCCTCCACGGCCGTCGCAATAAAAAACAGTCCCCCCCCCGCCACACACTTACCTCCCGGGACACCAACCCAAAGGTTCATCGTCAACCCGCACCACGCAACAGCTCCCGCCATTCGCAACATTGCAATTGTTATCCAGATACAGCTGCCTGGACTTTTCGGTTTCGACCCTTTCGTCCGGTTTCTTTGTCTTCTTGGTGAGTCAAGTCCCGACTGTTTTAAACGGATCCCGCGCGGTGGCGCATCTTCCCGAGCAATCACATGGCATCGTCATCGCCAGCTTTTTTGCACCGCCAGCTATGGGAAAAACCTACCACGCATTTGGCCCAAAACCACCACACAAAATAAAATCGCTCTCACAACAAACCGCATCTCCCCCTTTCAGCACCGCAACCACGACCACGCCGCATAAACCGCTCATACAAGGAATCCTTTGCTAACCAAGTGCATCGTCTGTACAGATCTATAAGATCAACCCCTTTCACCGCCAGACTTAGCCTTTGGTCAACTCAAAGGCACCACAGCCCAACACGGCTTCTCTGGCCGTGAGCTTCGTCAGTGACCAAGATTTCAGCGTACGAAAGACTCGACACATTGTCAACGCCATCCCCCCTCCACCGCCTGCAGTCGTCTAAGCAGAAGCTCGAGTTCTTTCTCCTCGACGGTTTGCTTCACCAGACGCCCCCGTCCAACCCCACCCCCAACCAGCTGCCGCATAAGACGGGCTCTGCAGCTCTTCCTCTCGCCGAGGGGGAGTCGAGAAGACCTCGTCAGATCACTGAGGGATCTGTCTGCTACCGCTTTCGACCACCCTAGAACTCTCGTGTTGTTCTAGCTTTTTTATCAACCCACCAGGGACAGTATCAAGAAGTTTGATTCTGCCCACGCGTCGAAACACAGACCGACCACCCACCCACACACCTCTCTTCAACTTATCACCACCACCCCGTCAACCGCTTGGATATGGTTATGGCAACAGCCGCGATCGAGCATTTTGCACCAGCTACTATCAATTATGCTAGTACCTACCACCAACCGATCCTCAAAACATCGCACTTTGCCGATCACCCCGTCAAACATGGAGTGATCAACCCCAAGCAGCTGATTGGCGATGCTCTCCGCCAGCGTGTCGAGAGCATCGACCATGAGATTTGTGAACCAGGCGACGAAGACACCTTCTTCGTCGGTGATCTCGGCGAGGTCTACCGCCAGCACATGCGCTGGAAGCTCAACCTGCCGCGCGTCAAGCCCTTTTATGGTGAGTTCCCCTGATCCCCCCCGAGATGTTCCTGGCTAACCCGCGCAGCCGTCAAGTGCAACCCCGACCCCAAGGTCCTGCAGCTCCTCGCTGCCCTCGGCACCGGCTTCGACTGCGCCTCCAAGACGGAGATTGACCAGGTCCTCAGCATGGGCACCGCCCCCGAGCGCATCATCTACGCCCAGCCCTGCAAGACCAACTCGTACGTCCGCCACGTCAAGGCCATGGGCGTCAAGCAAATGACCTTTGACAACGCCGACGAGCTGCGCAAGATCGCCAAGCTCTTCCCCGAGGCCGAGCTGTACCTGCGCATCATGACCGACGACGAGTCGAGCCTGTGCCGCCTGAGCATGAAGTTCGGCGCCGCCAAGGAGGCTACCAACGAGCTCCTCGGCGTCGCAAAGGACCTCGGCCTCAACGTCGTCGGCGTCAGCTTCCACGTCGGGTCCGGCGCCTCCGACCCCATGGCCTTTTACAAGGCCGTCTACGACGCCTACGAGGTCTTTGAGCAGGGGCGCGCCTACGGCTTCGAGATGAAGACGCTCGACATTGGCGGCGGCTTCTGCGGCGACACCTTTGAGGACATGGCCGCCGTCCTCCGCGGCGCCCTCGACGAGTACTTCCCCGCCAGCAGCAACGTCAACATCATTGCCGAGCCGGGCCGCTACTACGTCTCGGCCGCCTTCACCATCGCCTGCAACATCATTGCCCGCCGCACCGTCGACGACCCGTCCCTCGGCGAGAAGCGCTACATGGTCTACGTCAACGACGGCCTCTACGGCAACTTTTCCAGCATCATGTTTGACCACCAGCACCCCGTCGCCAAGGTCCTCCGCACCGGTCCCGTCACAATGTACGACACCAGCGCCGCCAACGCCTGCCCGGACGGCGAGGGCATCCGCTACTCCGTCTGGGGCCCCACCTGCGACGGCATTGACCGCATCACCGAGACGATCTCGTTTGAGCACGAGCTCGACGTCGGCGACTGGCTCTACTTTGAGGACATGGGCGCCTACACCAAATGCTCCGCCACAAAGTTCAACGGCTTCCCCGACTCGCACGACGTCCTGTACGTCTGCAGCGAGCCCGGCGCCAAGGCCCTGCTCAACATGTAGGGTTCGTTGACGTTTTGCCCGGGAGTGTTTGTCGTCTACTTCGTTTGGAATTCGAGACTAGGAAATGGGAAGATACAGAAAAAGGGAAACAATAAAAAACAATAGACTTGGAGACAAATCTTGGAGAGAGAGAGAAAAAGAAACTCCGGCCCAACAGCACGCATTGTAGAAATGTAGTCCATTCACTTCTGAGGGTACTACCTCTCGCCTGTCAGCTTCGATGGAACATATATGGTTGGGAATAATACAGTTTTTTTTTTATCACGGGCCAAACAAAGTCGTTGCCAAGCTAACTCGCCTCTGTGCCCATGTGTCTGTCTCTGTCTGTGTCTCACCCGCCAACGTATCACCGAAACTAAACGTCGTGACATGAAAATTCCAACGTCGTGACGCGGCAACATAAAAAACCGAAAAAGCCCGCTGACTCGCCAGCACTCATGCAACCCTCGACGTCAGGACAAAGCCCACCGTATGCAAGGTACGCAACACACACACACACACACCTCGCCGCACTTGTGCTCGCAGCCTTAGCCGCAGGCTGCAGCCAGTGATCTGGGTCTACTTATGCATGGCAGGATGGGCGTGAGGCAGTTGCGGCCCCCAAAAGTCTTGGCCAAACGTTACAATATACAGCATCTCAACATTGCTACAACATCAACGACACACGCGCATGCGACATGTTGGATTGATCTTTCTTTCTCATTACCGCTTTCGAGTAATTCGATGCCCGTCGCCGTCACCGATTGAACCCCCTTATCCCCCCCTATCTACTCGGTGGCCAGCACACGCTACGATTTTGCGCCAGAAAGGCTCTCTCCTACGTCGTATCGTGATGGGTGCAAACCCCAAAAGCTTCTCTTGCTCTCTGTGTCTCTCTCTCTCTGTCTAAGCTACGCCATTAAATGCCAAAATGAAAAAAAGTCGTGGGACGCTTCAAGAGTGTGTTTTTGGTTTTGCATCATGCGATCCACCCGCTCCTTTCGTGATTCCCTTTTTTTCCGGCCTCCAGGCCCATTCGTTACGTTAAAAATGCCCTCCAAGGCCATCCCGCCATTCATGAACCTTGTGCTTCATCCGACTTCATGCTGATCCCGTCATCTAATTAACCCCCCTTGACCGAGAATAGTCGTCTGTACGTCGTGTGATCCGGTTACACATCTCTCTCCCGGAAACGCTAATGGCGTCAAAGTCGAACGACTCGAGCTGCTCACGCGGCCGATTCAGGACGGATGATGCTCCGCGCCGTGGCTTCGTCATAGCCAATGACATTCGTCAGGTATGCCATCCTAGACATGGTCAGTACGAAGTCCATCCTCCCGAATCCAACATCACTCACTTGTCATTGTCGACCTCGGTCCATTTGAGGTCCTCGAATCTCTGCTGGCAGTCCATCCATGCCATCGCCCGCGCCTTGGGCTGGATCTTCTTGACCGTAAACTTGAATCTGCCCGTAACGGGTCGATGGTCAGAAACGCGGACTTCGTGTCGTTTGTAGTCCACCTGCTTGATCCTGCCACCACCACGATAGAGCAGCCGATCGCACCACGCGGGTGAACGCTTCTTCTCGCTCGTGTCGTAATTGTCGGTTCCGACGTCGTACTTGTACGTCGGTGCAAAGGTAATGGGCATCTCTTCAAACGCGCGGAGCTTAAAGGCAGGGTTGCGGCGCCTGGCCACGAGAAGTTGGTCTCGCTCGAGAAGCTTGGCGAGGTTGTTCTGCTTCACTGCGATGACGACCGTATCGCGCGACATGGTGTCGATGCGGTAGTTCAGATCGCCGTTCAGTAGACACAGCTCGTGGTCCAAGATCATGGTGCCGTCCCCGCCGCCGACATAGCTGTCGAGGCGAGCGCTGGGGTCTCGCTCGGGCGGCAGGATTTGTGCTTCGAGGATGGCGGCGATGTCGTTGTGGCGACTGTTGGCCTGCGACTGACCCGCGGCCAAGTGACAGTTGATGAAGCACATGGACGAGTCGTCCACCATGAACCGCACGACGATGGCGCCCTTGTTGCCGTGCAGACCTCCCATGCCTCGCTTGACTTCTGCCGCGCTGAGGTTCTGGATCCGATCTCTAAGCGTCGACTTGACAAAGATGCAAGTGAACAGCCCAACGAGCGTGGCAGTGTGGAGCAGGTGATACAGACAGTCCGGAGGCATGTAATCGTCGAGGCTCTTGAGGAGGAAGTCTCTCCAGTCGCGATACTGATGGCTCATGCGCTCCTGGTCCGAACCCTCCTTCTTCTTCACCTTGAGGAAGCGTTCTTCTGGGGTTAGCTTGATTTCTGATCGGGGGTGGGGTTACCTACTAGCTGTTGCGGTTTTGTCTTCCAGGTCCACCAGCTCCTGGAACCCAAAGATTAAAATGTCTGGCGAACTGTTGGACGTGAGCAGGCTCTTGATGAACTCGGCATCTTCTTGCGCGTATCGCAGGCTGTGGGGTGTTGAAGCACCCGCGTTCCACGTCATGCACAGCACCTTGAGATCCTGGAACTCGCAGTACTGCGTGTCCATGGCCTTCATCTCGGCCTCGTGCCAGTCGTCCTGCAGCAAGCCGTCCCAAACGCGGAGCATGTTGTCAGCGCCGAGAGAGATGACCTGGTGGCGATCCAGCCTATAACAACTCGATGCATCCGAGACGAGCTTCACGACGGGGTTCTTCTCGTGCGCCTGCCAGTCCTTCTTCTGTGCCCAGGGCGTGGGCTCCATGTCATAGACACCAATCTTGCCAGTGTTGAAGCCTGCCCAGAGGTGATCGCCAACCCCCGCAAGAGAGTTGATCTTCCACGAACTCAAGTTGACAAGGCCCAGACACGAAAAGTCCTGCGTGTTGTAAATGGATACCTTGCCATCGGCGTGGCCAAAGAATAGCTTGTTTGGTTGTGACCGCACTTGGGTTCCCGACGTCACTTCGCCCGCCGTGTCCTGAGCCAGAGCGCGGACCAACACTTGGAATTGGGTTTGTCCGTCTGACGATGGCGCAAAGACGCGGATCTCTTTGCCTGTCGCATGCCATAGCTCGTCTCCGACAACCATTGAGAAGGAGTGGCCCTTGGGTAGGCGGAACGCTTGGTGCGCGTTGTTGGTCAGATTCGGTGTCCCAGTCTCTTCATCTGCGGCCCAGACGAGCAAGCCGCCGTTCTCATCCAACGACCACATCTCGTTGAAGTGGCGGTAAATTTTGACAACCTCGTGCCGACCGTGAGCCCCTGGCTTGTTCGCTACCACGCTTTGCGTCGCAATGTCGGCTTCCATCAGCTCGCCAAAGTTATTGCCAATCCACAGCCTCTTTCCTTCCTCGTCCACATTCAAGCCGGGTTTGAAAGCCACAGTTGTAGCCTTGATACCTTCGCCGTGAGCAAAACTCATCAACAACTCGCCGTCCCGGAGGTTCCACACTCGTGTCAGGTGGCCCGTGGTGCAGATGAGATCGCCGCACACGTCAAACGTTCTCGGATCGTACTTGGTCTGGATTTCGTGCATGCCGTGTTTTATGTAGGGCGGTCGTCGGTTGACGTTTGCGGGGTCCGGGAAATTTGGTATGTTGCCGTTGATCTCGACCTTTGATGTGTTGCTGGAGGGAATCAGAGAGACAGTCGGCTCGGGTGGTGGTGGGGGCTGCGCAGGCTGAACATGCTGAACATGCTGAACGGGCTGAGGTGGTTGAGGGGGCGGCGGCCGCGGTGACGTCCGGTCCGTGACTGTATTCGCACGCCCCGGTAGCCGTGATGGCGGCGGAAGATGTGTTGTTGTCGGGGTCGAGACGATTCGCTTGGGCGGGGGCTGGAAGTCGACCGAATGGCTGACGGAGTGGCTGGCGACGTGGGTGTTGATGCCGCCTGCCCTTGGAGGTCGCGGAGGCGGTTTCATCGTGACTGGCGGCCGCGGCGGAGGCTCCGCAACGGTCTGCGGCCTCGCGGGAAGAGCGGGTACACTGGGCCGGTCACCCGTAATCTGCGGAGTGATCTGACCCCTGATGAATCCATTCGTCTCCTGCTCCCGCTGGTTCCTCTTGGTCATGATGGAATGATGAACGGGGGGCGGCGCGAACCCGACATCTATCGGTCTGCCTCTCTGGGGCGGCGGTGGTTCCGTCAGCGTTGCGAGCGCCTTTGGCCTGGTGGGCAGCGTGGGAGGGGCCGGTTCGTGGATACTGTCGGGGCTTCCAGGCGGGCTGCTAAAGGGAGACGTCTCTTCCCTGAGCTTGCCCCTGAATTCAGCAGCCCCGATTTGGTGATCTGCGTAGTAAGGGGCCTTTGGCTGGTCTCGCATCGACGGCTTTTCGGCACGGTTGATTGGCGGGGGCACGGCGGGCTTGTTGTCCCTTCGTATCTCGCCAGATCGTCTCGGCGGCGGTGGTGAAGGCGGCTGTGAAGCAGACAACCTCGGTGAACGTCGCGGATCGAGCGAAGGGGTGTGCGGCCGACTTGGGATCTTGAAGGCTCGTGAGGTGGTTGGCGTTGTGGGGGTGGACGAGCCGGAGTCGGCGGCGTTTAAGAAGGCCGGTGCCTCGGCGATGGAGAATCTCGAGATGGAGTTCTTGGGCGGTGACTGAGGCGGTTCTACCAGGACCGAGGGAGCCTTGATCGGCTCCGGTTTCAAGGTGGGAGGAACCCCGAGGGAGCGGCCGGGCGAGCGAGGGACGGGCTCGTGCAGAGGAGGTGGGAGTGACGGTGCCGAGATGCTCGGGCGCTCACGAGGTCTCGGGGGAACTGGGAGGCTTTGGAGGCTTTCGGAGGAGGCTTTCGCATCTCGAAGGAACTCTGGCTTCGGGGCCGGAGAGATGGTTCGGGGCGGGGAGGGACCAGGCGCGGCGGCAGATTCGCCATTCTTGTTCATGTTCTCGAACTTGGCCCTCAGCGACGAGACGGGTTTCTGATGTGGTCAGCCTTGTAGAAAGACAAAAGACAGGGCGGCGTACAAGTGATGAGCCATCAGGCCCATTCTGAGGGGGAGGAGCCATGGTTGCAGCAGAAACGACAGCGGGAGCCCAGGGTGCCGATACCCATTACACCCACGGCTGCAAGTGTATCGTCATGAGCCCTCCAACGGCGTGTGGTCTGTCGCCGGCTTAGCCAAGCAGAGTGGGTTGCTGGTCGTGGATGGACGAGGTCGTCGAGTGTCGTCGCAAGGATGCGTAAGCGGACGTGGGAGCGAGAGTTTGTTGCGCGCGTGTAGTCGGAGAGATTCTGACAAGTGGGATGGACGACCGTGCAAGAGGGCTGAGGAGCATAATGATGCTGGGCGGACGTTTCGAAGCTAGCGAGATGCGAAAGGGAGCATGGCCAGGTTGTCGTCACGATGGGCGCGTGAGAGGTGAGAAGGAAAGCAATCTTCGGGTGTTTTTTCTGGAGCGATGGGAGTAGGCAAGGTGCGGGAGGTTGTGATTGACGACGAAGTGGCATTGCAGTGGCCCCTTGGTGCAATAAGATTCCCTCCGCAAGGTGCTGCGTAGCCGTTTTGCTGGGACGGCAGTGTGTGGATGGTGTACCTGATTCGCCGGTACCTGGGTTGGCGCACCAGTGGGATGGAGGGAAGTACCGCTCTCCGAGATGAGGCAGGGCAGGCGGGCAGGTGGGTAGGCACGGCAGGGAAGGGGAGGGAAGGGAAAAGGGAAACGTATGCTAGGCACGTAGGCCGCAGTAGTGCTTTGCGGCGCCGTGCACACAAAAGCGTCTGTACCTCAAGGTAAGGTAGTGGGTGGGTGGTAGCCGACACTGACAGACAGACAGACAGACGGACAGAAGACAGAGAGGGGGAGCGGTACGTGGTGGGATGTACGTAAGGTTTGAGGGGACTCGCCATCCAAACACTGCCGTCAATTACGACTTGCGCTGCGACGTGCCGTCGTGCCTGTCCCGCCGCAGCATTATGGCCCGTCTGGGTTTAGCAGTCCCCGTAATGACATATGACCCTGCCAAGCAAGCGTCTCCATCTCTGTCAGCCTCACCAGTTGGGCCCAGGGTTGAGAGCCCAGTTGCGGGACTCTGGGCGAGCTCAATACGGAGTACGGAGCACTTTGTCGAGAATTCGAGATGCGGATTACGGAGGCCCTCAGCCACAAGGTACTTGAGGGCATGTACCTCGCGGCTGGGGAGACGATGAGACCAGGGCCGCCGCCGTTTGGCCTTGCCGCCTTGGTTCCTGAGGAACTTCAAGGTTGGACACTAGTCGTTCCGTAATTAGGCGAGTTCACAGGCTGAAGGCACCCCCTGTAAACTACGCAGTACGATCCTCGCAGGCGTGGCAGCAGTCGTTGAGTCCGGCGCACCTGTCCCGTGCCTGGGGTCTGGAACTACGTACCTGCTTACCTCAGCTTGGAGACGTGAAGATGGCACCTAGGAGTGAAGCATCTCTGCCGTTCTCAACCCTGGACTTCCTGCTCTGGTAGAGAGTTGTTTCAACCACCATCACAGGTACACGGTGCGACTTTGGTCTCTCTGGTCTCTTCTTAGCACTTCCTAGCATGGCTACAATATAGTTGCAACCCAAGACATTCTGGCGATTGCCTCTATGTATCTGTCCATGGCCAGTGACTGAAGTGTGGCTAACCTCTTTCATCTTTCAGGGTCCACAGCTCGCGTGCACGGTGCAAAAGGCCAAGCCATCGGGGATTCTCGAGCTCCATCATCAGACCATCCCACTTTCTACAGTGCGTCCTCATTGCTCAGTGGCAGCTTGCGCTCCGATCGACCGGGTTCCCAATCGTCCTTGAGCCAGCCGTATCCGACAGGGCTACTTTTTTTTCTCTTTCTTTCTTTGGCTTGTTCAGACTAAACAACACAGCTTCTCGACTGCAACAGAACCATCTGTCCAAATCTTCAAACCCTCACGTCCCACCGCAAACATGAACACCGTAAGTTCTCTCCCGGCCGTCGCACATGGTTTCAAGTTCTTGGCTGACATCAAGCCTAATCCTAGGTCAAATCATTCTGGTAGGCGTGACTCGTCGTCCTGGTCGCAAACCGCTCTCGTCGTCGATCAACAACACTGACACTCTTTCGTCTCGCAGGCTCGGATGGGGCTCCCTCTGCGCAGGTATGTTTGTCCTGAGCCCTTTTACGTCGCGTAACTAACCAACCCCTGTGTCAGCCGGCGGAGCTGCCTACTACTTTGCTAAGCAGAGCATCAACGCCGATCGTGCCGCTCGCTTCGAGGAGCAGCGCCAGAAGAAGGCGATGGTTCAGTCTCTTGAGTACGGCGACAACGTCCCCTCCCAGCCCGGCTCCGCCTCCGCCATGGCCGGGGCTGCGCGCACCGATACCGCCGGCTCCCCCAGCCAGGAGTCCAGCTCCGATCCCGCCCCGACCCGCCACGCCCCGGCAACCGAAACCCAGAGAGTGACGGAGAAGAGCAAATACGAAAGTAGTACGCCGTTCAAGAGTCCAAAGGGAGATCGATTCTCATAGTTCCCGGGACTAAGGCGGTGGTGGATGGACCCAAAGCTCGTGTAGTATAATTGTTTGCTCGGCCGGTTCTGGCTGTACATTGTATCATTGAGGACGACACGAAGAAACGATGCCCTATTTCTTGCGCCCTACTTCCTGCGTTTGCGTTTTCCAGGTTTCGCGTTGGTGGTTTGAACAGCAGTATCTGGTTTGGGAGCTTGTCAATGATTCATTACACCTCGAGCATGATTCGACGTCCCCATTGGTAAATCCACGCAATGCATCACTCTCGACAACAGTGCCTCCATCATTCAACGAGTCCCAATTCCCCGCCTACGATTGATGGTTCTGTGTCGACAAAGCATGTCAATTGCCTCAATGCCAACACCTCAATCTTGTTGGCTTCAAGCACGAGAGCCGATCGGCGCAAGCCGCTAAGACACGAGCCACTGTTCGCACTGGGCAGATGGGTCCTTCCGGAAGATGCCGCAGAACCCCCGATTCCGACCTCCAGCCTCAATCCGAGCTAAGCCACTTTGGCCCTAAGCACCCAGCTGTCGCGGCCGTTGCAGCTTGTGGCGGCACATCCTTTTGCTCCAGCTCTAGCTTGACCTCGACATCCCACTTCAACCTCACCTCTTTGCTCAACGCCTGCTCTCCCAGATCCAATCCACCCAGCAGGCATGCGACTGGGCCACAATGGCGAATCCTGAGCTAGCGATAGCCAAGGCCTCCTTCAGCGCCATCCTCTTCCGCAAGGAACCCGTCTCGCTCACCAGGCCCGAGATCGAGAGCTTCCACACCCTCCTCCACGACGCGATACACCAGTGCTCGCCGGCCAACGTTCAGGTTTGACGCCCTCCAGCGGCCTCTACTATTACCGCTGTTCTCTCTCTATCTCTATACATCTCTGTGTGCGCTCCTCTGTGGTTGCAAGGTCGACTAAACTCCCGCCGCCTCTCTCTAGAAATGCAAGCGCTGGATCCTCAAGAACCTGGTCCCCTCGCCGGCGCGCGTCAGCGCCGTCGGCAAATACCTGGCCGCCCTCTCCAACTCGTTTCCCGATGACGGCAAGACGAAGCCCTCGACGCGGAGGAAGCGTCTGCACATTCTCTACCTCATCAACGACGTCCTCTACCACGTCGCTGTGCGCGATCGGGATGCGCGCTTCGCGACTGCTCTGGAGGCCAGCCTGACGCCCTTACTCCACAGCGCCGCCAAGTTCCCAAACAGCCCCAAGCACGCGAAGAAGCTCGAGGATCTGCTGGCGCTGTGGGAGAAGCAAAAGTACTTCTCGGCGACCGTTATCGACGACCTCCGCGAGACCGTCAAAGAAGCCCCCCACGGCGGCAAGGCGACAAAGGGAGAACAGGGCCAGACGGGGTCGAATCTCGGCTCGAGGCCCGCCAAAGATGCGCCGTACATGATCCCCTCGATCCACGGCGACCCGAACACGCCCTGGTTCGACCTGCCGGCAGCAAATTGGCTGCCGCATCTCACGCCCAACTCGACAAAGGCCATGAACCCAGGCATGATCAAGCCGCTGCAGCTCGCACCGGGACCAGCGGACAAGGCCCTCGCCAAGGCGGTCAAGGACTTGCTCGCGGATGTCGAAAGGCTCTACAACCCTGGCGCGGCCCGGCAGGAGGATCAGCAACAGCAGCACACCGGCCTCAGCGAGATGGGTGAGCGGGTCGTCCTTGACGAGATCACGGGCGAGGTCGTTGACGGGGAAACGTACTACGGGTGGTCTCGTAGGTTCTGCGAGAAGATGAAGCAGCGGAGGAAGAAGACGAAAGGGGGAGCAGCAGACCGCGGCCGTGGGCTGTCCGACTCGAGGAGCCGTTCTCGGAGCTCCTCTCGTAGCCGATCCAGCAGGAGCGACTCTCCACCAGCCTTTAAACGACGCAGACTGTCGCCGGACTCGCGGACGCCCAGCCGCAGTCGGAGTCGGAGCCGGGATCGTCGGCGCAGCCCTGGGCGCGGCAACCGTTACGGCTCGAGAGACTACAGTAGGTCAAGGTCGAGGTCGCGTGCTCGGTACAGATCAAGATCAACGTCGCGCGATCGTGGCCCAGCAAGAGACCGAGACAGAGATAGGGGCCGCGCCAACACGAGCAGATCGCCACTACCACCACCCGATCGGAATCGGCACCACAACCCTCCAGACTTTGGGGCAGGCCACACCGCGGGCTGGGGACAGCAGCAGCCGCCGCCTCCGCCGCCCCCTCCTTCAAGCTACAACTCCCAACAAGCCTTCCCGCCGTACCCCCCACCGCTACCACAGGCGGCAGGCGGCTTCGGCCACTTCCCTCCGCCGCCACCGCCTCCGCAAGGCTATCAGGGTCAATGGCCGCCGCCGCCGCCTCCACCACCTCACCTGGGCGGTCCTCCCTCACACGGCTGGGCTCCTCCGCCTCCGGGCCCAGGGGTTCCGCCACCGCACACGGGCGGTTGGGCGGCACCCCCTCCTCCACAGCAGCAGCAGCATCAGCAAAATCACTATCAGCAGTACGGACGAGGCAACGGCGGCGGATACCGTGGGCGCGGGGGACGGGGCGGGGGTTCTGATCGCGGCAGAGGCGGGTGGTGAGGACGTCACCGAGAGCAGAGTGAAAAGAAATCTGTAGATTAGCAAAAGAAAAATACACGCCATCAAACATGACAAGCAACCGCTCAAAGTACAATTCTGCGTAAGCCGTTTTTTTGTTACCCAAGTCTAAAATTGTGGCGGAATCACACGCCAGTGCTCATTCATCGTCCAAGACAGAAATCAAGGAGGTAAAAGAACCATCGCGATTCCCTTGAATCCTCGCGGAGCAGTGAAGCTCGCGCAGAAGAAGAGGAAAAGCATCGTGTGTCTCCCCCCAAGAATCTCGCCCTTTGTACGCCGGTTCCCATCTTTCTCGTTCGTCCACGCCCTCTTGTGCTCTAACAACGTTTTTCTTTCTCGCAACCCCGTCACCAGATCTGTCACCCCGAACGACGGCGGGCGGAGGAAACAACTCGATCCCGAGTCGAGTCTGTATTCCACGCAAAAAAAGAGAAAACAAAAGAAGTGACATCATGAAAATTAAGTTATGTTCCCGGGGGCTGCGAGGCCCCATTCCTAGCGCACGGAAACCTTTCTTTCCCCTCCGCGTCAAAGTCGTTTCCTGGGTGATCCTCTGAATCGTTCCCTCCAGCATACAACTCATGCATGAGTTTCCCCTTTTAAAACATCTCCCCTCAACCGGTTGAAGGCATATCATTCAGTGATGTCGGTCCCCGTCATGACTCCTCATCCGCCTCGGCCTTGACTTCGCCATCCTCTTCCGCCTCCTAGAAACCGGCGTGTTAATCAATGGTCCGCAATGCGCAAGTGGAACAAAAGGCAGCGCAAAGGCACGCCGAGCAGGAACAAATGACAGTAAAATCATGCGCGGTTGTGGGCTGATCATACCGAGTCTTGTTGCTCTTGCCGACGATCCCTGCGATCTCCATCCTGCAGCTTAAGAGAATCTAGTCGCTTCTGGTTGTCCTCGGTACCGTCAACCTCGTCGACGCGGGAAAGGGATCCAGCGTGGGCTCTACCCGCGGTCGGTGCGCCGTTTGCTGATCGCCTTTGCTCGGCCTGGTCTGAGATGGAAGCCCATTTTCTCTCGCGCAAGGCTTCTCTGGCCGCGGCGCTGTTCTGCTGCTCGGTGTAGTCGTGAGAGCAATCGTCGAATAGTTGGGGGTTAATCTCCATGAAGAGCTTCATGGCGTTGTACACCATGCCGTGAATGGTGCTATCAATAGTTAGCGGGTGCTGGGGTCTGTCGAGCATCTGTACTCACCGGTTCCAGTGGCCCTTTGAGTTCTCATAGAGCGGCGCAAACATGATGGGCAGGATAATCTCAACATTGTCGCTGACCAGGTTGCAAAAGTACTCGTTGTTCCAAAAGTAGAGCGCTCGCTCCGCCACCTGGAAATGCGGGCTGGCCACAGACTTGGCAAGCTGGTGGAACAGAGGCTCCTGGACCTTGGCAAATTCGGCTGGATCCATAACTTCGAAGATGTCTTCGACCTCGTTAAGGAACATAACCTCTTTTGTGCTGTTGACCTTGGGCCAGTATCGCAAGAGGCCGAGCACGACCTGCACACGTCAGTTCAGTCCACGACAGAAACACAAGACAACTCACCTCTTCCGTCAGCGACGCGTCCTTTTCAAGGAACTGGACAATGCAGTATGCCAGCTGGGGGTGGTACATGCTCAGACTCTTGACTTTGTGCAATGGTATCAGCACCCTTGTCAAGAAGGTCTTGTGCTCCTCCTTCAGCGGCAGGGCGAATCCGTTGATAATGGAACCCAGAATCTCCAAAAGCTCGGCAATACCGTTGAATCGTTCCGTTTCGTATGTGAACTGGAAAAAGACGTTGTTGATGGAGCGGCGGATGAAGGAGCGGAGGTTGAGGAATTTGCCGTAGATTCGGTGCAGGGTCGTCTTGAGGAAGTCCCTCTCGCGCGGGTCCTCGGAGTCGAAGAGCTCCAGCAGCTGGAGGACGAAGCTGTGGTCAATGTAGGCTTTGGCAATGTTGGTGTTGAAGTCTTGGCTCTCGATGAATCGGAGGAAGAACTCGTAGACGACCTGGATATGGGGCCATGCAACCTCCAGGACGGGCTCGTCTTCCTCGGGATCGAACGCTTCGCCCTGGGGGTTCATGGGCGGGGGGATAGGTCGGAAGAGGTTCTTGGCGAACATCTCGACGACTCTAGGGTACATGGGTTCCGTAATGACTTGGCGGTTGTTAGCTACGTAGTCGAGCAGCTCGTGGAGCGCCAATCGCTTGATCTCCTTGGACTTCATGTCACCGCTGGCATCGTTAAAGTCAAAGATGACGTTGCACTGGTCAATCTTTTGCATAAACAGCTCCTGACGGCGGTTAGGGGGCACCTCATGGAAGCCGGGGAGCTTCTCGAGCTCGCGGTGGGCCGAGATGTCGAATCGTGAAGAGTGCTGTCGCTTGGGTGTCCTCAGACCCTCGGGAACATCCTTGGGGGTCTGGTGGAGGCGATCGAACATGAGCGACTTGGTGCCGGCCTTGGGGGGCGCGAGATCGTGCGGCATGGTCTCTGCGGCACCGGGAGGTGGGACATGCTGGGAGGAAGCGTCAGCGATCAATCATGTCATTAACAGGACGAAGACCACAGGCTTACCGGAGCACTGGGGCTGATGATGACGGTAGGCGGCAAAGTTCCATGACGGCCTGGAGAACCTGCCCCGTTAGCACCTTGGGCAGCACCCGCAGAGCTGAAGCGGTCGGCACCTTGCTGGTTGCTCAATGGAGAGGGCTGGTTCGCGGTGCCGTGCTCTCCGCCGGCGTTGTTAGGAGGCAGGGGCTTGTTGCGGGCGTCGGCGAGGTTCGTGGTGGAGGACGAGGGTGTCGGGTTGGGTGACTGGTTGGCATCTCGACCTGAGCCAGCACCGCCGGGGGATGCGGTGCCATCTTTGGCGTCCTTGTTCTTCTTAGGCTTATTGGGGTCTTTGCCGCGCGAGAGCTGAGCATGCTGGATTGTCAATATCGTGTTCAGCAGCGGGATTGGGCTTCAGGGGGCAACGGGTATTGACGGAGACAACTCACCACCCTCTGGCTGAAGCGCTTCATTGTGGACGTCACTGTAGTGTTCCCTCTCTCCGTGGGGCGACAGACTCGCCGACTCGAAAGCTGCAACTAGAGACTGTAAACCGCAATGAACGCAGGTCCAACGATTCGGGATATGGAGGAACGCAGGGCGGACGGTCGAGGTGCAGGTGATGGTGCAGCTGCAGGGGGTTCAATATCGGCCGGGTATTGTCGATCGTGGGCAGGCGATGCGGGCGGATTGATAGACGGTCCGGATGGCGAGCTGCGCAGTTGAATGAAAGAGTTATGCGTGGGCGCGGTGGGCGTCTAGGCGGTAGCGAGCGCGTCGGCAGATCGATGTCGACGTGATGATGAAAGGAGGGCGCTGCTGTCGCTTGTCGCTGTCGCTGTTGCTCGGCGAGGGCTGGGGTTGGGTTGTCAGGAAAGCGTCGCTTCTGGATGCGAAGAGCAGGGGGTGGAAGCCAGAGTCGAGGATTGGCGGGTGAGTTGCGACAAGGTTACGACGCATCAAAGGGTGACAGATGGAAGAAAAAGGTATGAGCGATCGGGCAGCGAAAGGAGAGGGCCAGACGCGAGAGGTTGAAGGTAGATGGGGGGTGGAATCTCTGGATCGTCGGTAAAGCTGAAGTTGTTTGCGGGGCCCAGGTGTGAAGTGTGAGACGACGACGCGGGACCAGAAAGCCGACCTCCCCTAATGTGCTAGCGGCGGTGCAAATATTAAGGTAGAGAGAGCGGTGCTTTGGGAGTTTGGACAGCTGGAGACGGCTCCAGTGGTGCGGCGGCAGCCAGCCAGGAACAGGCCTTGACACTGTTGACAGTGGGAGGCGCTGTTAACGCGGGAGTTTGGGGGTTGGATAGAAAGGTTCAGTTAAGGCAACTTCGACAGTCGGTCAATGACAGAATGGGTTTGGAAGAAGAAGAAGTGGTGTTGAAGATGCGCATTGGAATTCTAGAGAGGCACGCAGTCGGCATATGGTGCTGTTGTTGTAAGAGGGGACGGATGAGGTTGACGAGTGGAGGTCGAGGCAGTGGCAGTGGCAGTGGCAGTGGCAGTGGGCAGTGGAAGGTGTGGTCTGGTGGTGCTGCTCGCCTGCATCATCAACCTAACTGGACAGACTGCAATCGCACCTACTGTGCAGGAATTGGGTGGGCACGCCGCACCACGGGTGGGTTTTGGGCTGTTGAACTGGAGACGCACCTCAGGTCAGTATGTACTGTACAGTCGCTGCGAGGACCACAACAGGACACCACAGCACCTGCACGAAGTAGCAGCGGCAGGCGTGCAGAACAGATGGGGTAAAGGGACTTTGGAACCTCCCGTGGGCGACAGTTGTCACCGACTGCCACAGACTGGTGGTTGAGCATGGATCTTTCTGGGATTAGGTAAGATAGGTTGCCCTCGTCTGGTTGGACAGCTGGGGTCACTGCTTCCTGACTTTGAACAGCTGTGATTGGCGGGGTGGAAGCTGGACCCTGGAGCTCAATTTCTCCTGACGGGCATAGTGTTATTCCGGAGCATTTTGACGGGTCCGGGTCGGGTCACTGCACCACTGCACCACTGCACCCCCTTGGCCCCCACAGGCCATCTCCACACAAAGACACCACAATGCACACAGAGACCATGACAGCACATTGCCAAGCCACGCAGCGAAACTGAAGAAAAGGGTCCCATTTCGTTTGATCCGTGTCATTCCGACTCGGATACACACTGTGATGGCATCACTCTACGCAGTACGATCCAGCACTCTGACTGCTGCAAGTCACCTGCTAGCCCTTGCAGGGACCTCTCCTCCTCTCCTTGGGACGCATCCCGCGCCATGTGGGCATCATCACATCACCAAGGGCCCAAGCTGCCTCAGAAACAACCGCCGCCCAGTTCTTCGGGAACAACTTTACAAGTGATCAACATTGGACGAAAAAAGGGCCAGCTGAGCCATCTGAAACGCGAATACGTCCGTCTCCATTCCTGTGAGACTCTGCATCGCTGTAAATAGAGTTGATGGGGATTCCTGATGGGAGAACCGTCGCGTGTCTTTCACGTCCTTAATCCGTGTCTGAGACGAGATCCATCTGAAGTCTTCGGTGATGCCACACTGGATCTACCGCATAGCAAAGAAAAAAGTTCGTGACGTTGTTTTGTCGGTTTCCAACGTCTGCCCTTGCACGAGCTGTACAGTGCAGGGACTCAATGCGGCTCAGAGCACTCGCTGAACTGCAGTGACCATTCGGGACGGGTAACACTTCGCACCGTGCATCAAATCCATCGCAGTCGCTCGGGACGGCATCACAATTCCAGTGACAGCCACGGGGTGACCAAAACGGCATTCGGCCTGGATTTCAGTCTCGCCAAGCGCCCCCGCTGAGACATCTCCCATTACACGCGCTTCCACGGCTTCCAAGTCAGGAACAGCCAATCAATTGGCCCCGACTGGCCACTGAAGCTCAAGTTAACTGTGTCGATAGACACCAACAATAAGCCGTCGCCATGGACACCCAGGACGAGCCGGTCAATGAGGGAACGGCGGAAGAAGGCGTCGAGGGCGCCAAGAGCGTCGAAGGTGTCACTAACGACGATGCCCCAAAAGACACCCATGGCCCATCACCACCCAAAGACAGCAACTCGGCACCCCGGTTCCCGATCCCCAAGAGGACCATGGGCGCCGTCGAAATTCCCATGATTGTCATGAATCTGGATCGGACAGAAAAGGCGTTTGGCAACGTCTCGTCTTTCCAAAATGTGCGTAGCGCGACGTCCTAGTCTCTATCCGACACTGACACCAGGCCAGATCCTTGACAGTGAGCGCAACACAATCCCATTCTATCTCAACCCAGAGAGCCCTTTCCGCAGACCCATCATGTCTCACAGCGCTACGAGCCACAATGTGGTCTTGAAGGTCACGGTCCCGAAGCGGACCGGCAGGAAACGAAAGAGAGGGACCGATGGGCCGTGGGAAGGTGATGTCGACATGCGGGATGTGCCCAGGGCCAGCCCAGGCGCCGAGCCCATTTACTCCAGGTCGAGGCTGGACAATCCAAAGCTTCTGCGGCGGAAGATGCGAGACAATGTCGACAGGTACAGTGTAGAAGCCGTCGGCGTCATCAAGCACACCCACCGCTTCCGAGGTGAGGACATTCCCATCAACTCGCCTACGCTAACTGACAAGAGACAGGCATGGCGGATTTCCATTGGGGCCTCGAGCAGTCTCCCTTCATTTCGAGGTTCATGAACCAGGTCATGCCTGGCGATAGTAAGTTGGGTCCCAGTGCTGGCCGGACGGCATCTAACACGCCACAGTCACCAAGATGAGGGATTTCAAGTTCATTGACGGCGTCGACAAGGGTCCCAACGTCGACATTGTGCCGCCGCCCGTGTGGACGCCAATGACGCTTCCCTTCATCTACAACTACTCCCAAAACCCCTATGTCCGCACCGAGCTCGACCAGACAGGCCAGGCGCAGCTCATCAACACCCAGCTGCCGACCCTCATCGGCTACTTCCTCAAAGCAGACCAGTATCCCATTCCGCCAGGCCCGCAAACCCCGTACGACGGCTCCGACGAGGAGGTCACGTACTGTATAGCCCGCATGTTGGAGGCCATGGAGGAGCGGCCCATCTGGACGCGCCGGTCCCTGATGAACAAGCTCGGGTCCGTTGTCCGCAACGCCAACGTCATGAAGCGCTGTGTCGGCTATGTAGGCTACCAGTTCCGTGGCGGGCCCTGGCGCGATGCCATCATCAAGTACGGTGTCGACCCGCGCACCGATCCCTCCTTCCGGACGTACCAGACAATGATCTTCAACATGCGCAAGCTCCAGGCTGGGCACATTGGTGAGACATGGCATGCTATCCGCAGCCTGCGCACCGAGCAACGCCAGCCCCAGGGCGACAACCACGAGTCCCACGTCTTTGACGGCAAGTCGTACTGGACCGACGGCAAGGTCTGGCAGATTTGCGACATAACGGATCCCCTGATTGCAAACATCTTTGCAACGGCGCCGCAGCGTCCCGAGGTGGATATCTACAACAGCGGCTGGTACCACCAGGGCACGTGGGCCAAGGTCAAGGGCATCATGAAGACCAAGATGATTGCGATCCAGTTTGGGCGCAAGCTCACGGACGACGACTTTGCCGGCATCTACGAGGTGCGCGACACGACGCCGCCGCCGGGCTCCTCGAGCGTCCACGTGCCGCTGCCGGACCTCGAGCTCACCGACGCCGAGAAGCGCGTGCTGTACGGCCGCCGGTTCAAGGAACCCAAGAAGAAGCGCAAGGGCACCGCGTACCGCGTCACTAAGTCTAACGGGCCGCGGGGCGTTGCTGCCGCCGCCGCTGCGGGGCGCAAGGCTGCTCGTAAGGAGGACTCTGGTGCCGAGGACACTGACGAGGACGAGAGCGAGGACGACGTCGACTACCTCAACGATGACGATTACGAGCCCAAGAGGCGGGTCTTTGCACCCGTGCCTGGTCTTGATGAGGGCATGGAGGAGGAGGAAGAGGAAGAAGAGGGGCTGGAGGAGGAGTACGGCGATGAGGACGACGACGGAGAGGGCTACGGGTACGACGACGATGAGAGATATGATGAGTATGACGAAAGCATCGTTGGAGAGCCGCTCGTCTACAATGATCGTGAGCGGCGTGGCGTTCGCTTCGCAGACGATCAGGGAGGCGAGACGGACGTGGATGCGGCGTACCCCTCGGAAGTCCTGCCTTGATGTGAATAGGGCATGTCGATGTGACTCGGCCTAGGGATCATCACAGTAGTACGGCTCAAAATTGGAAGCAGAGAATCACTGGCGTCGAAAGGGTTCGCATTATGCACTGTTACAAACTAGACCGGATTCCCCCGGATATATATCCCATGCCCGTCTCTTATGCTACCATGTTCCGTTGCCTACCCCGGAAGTTTAAAAGATGGGAGAAATGCTCAGACGCGGCAAGAAAACTGCACAAAACGTATGTGTCAAAGAACATCGCGAAGGGGGAAGAAGCCAAGGGGAAGACACAGAAAGGGAGGCCCTCACTGCACCCTAAGCACCTTGGTCTTGTTCTCCTTCTGCTGCCGCATCCCCTCCACCCACGCCGCCGTCTCCCGCAGCGCCCGCCGGGGATCCTTTTTCCGCTTCAGCAGGAACCCCTGGATCTCGGCCGGGCTGAAGAGGCCGTCGGGGATCAGGGCGCCAAACTGGTCGGCGATGCGTCCCAGCTCCTCGCCGTCGAATTCGTGGCGCGTCTTCTTCTCGGCTTGTGTCGGGGCGTCTGTCTCTGGTGACAAGGAAGAGGCTGGAGGTTTCTCTGCGGGTGAGGAGAAGGAAGACTGCGCAGGCAAAGGAGTCGACGGAGAAGAAGAACCAGCAGAAGAACCAGCACTCCCGTTCCCATTCATCACAATAGGCGGCGCAGGATTCGTCGGCGGCGCAACGTGCCCGTCGACCCTCTTGGCCGGGCTCGCCCCGTCGGCCTCGTACATGCGCTGGAACAGCTCCGTCGCCTGCGCGGGCGTGGCGTTGGTGAAGCCGACCTGCAGGTCGACGCGTCCGGGGCGAATCAAAGCCTCGTCGAGGGATTCGGGCTTGTTGGTCGTCATGACGAGGATGCGGCCTTCTTGGGACGCGACGCCGTCGATGGCGTTGAGGAGGCCCGAGAGGGAGATGCCCTTTTTGTCGTCTTTGGATTCCTTTTTCAGGGCGCGGGCGAGGTCGGAGACTTTCCAGTCGTCTTTGTTTGTTGTTGAAGAGGTCTTTTTGCTGCTTTCGTCTCTGGTGTCGTTCTTCTTGTTGGAAGGTTTGTCGTCGCCGTCTTTGGTGCCGTTGGGGCCAGCACCACCACCAGCGGCGTCAGTCTCGGTCTCGTCTTCGACGCGAGCGAGGCCCGCGGTGTCGATATCCTCCAGCAGCACCACGCACCGGCGCGGCAGGGAGTTAAACAGCGTCCCCAGATCCTCCTCCGTCAACGTCGGCTCCAGCAGCGAAATCACAAAAATATCAAGCCCAAACACGCCAGCGAGCGCAAAGGACAACGAAGTCTTGCCCGTCCCCGGCGGACCGTAGAACAGGTACCCCCTCCGCAGCGGGATGCCGCGGTTCGCGTACCACCGCGGCGTCGCCGGGTGGAGGTACTCGTTCATGTCGGCCATGACCTGTGCCTTTTGCCTCGGGTCGAGCACGACGGTGCGCATGGGGCGGACGGGCCGGTTGGCGACCTGGCTCCAGTTGTACCGACCTCCGTAGCGACGCATCGGCGCCGGGCTGGGCCGCTTGATGGTCGTGCGGGCGTAGTGGTCCTGGTAGTAGAACTCTTTCACGAAGCGGAGGAGCTCCTTGATGGGTTCCGGGTTGCGGCCGAAGCACGAGACGATGAGGTCCTCTTCCTTGCGGAAGGTGCCGTAGTTGGACTCGCCGTCGAAGACGGACTGCTGTTTGCGGTGGAGGCGGAAGTAGCGCTTCTTGTACCAGAAGCCGTGGACGCCGACGGCGGGGACGTATCGCGGGAGCTGTTAAGTGTTAGTCACGTCTTGAACAATGATGGAAGAGGGATACATACAGCTTTGGCTTCTTGGTTGGAAAAGTTGAGAAACTCAGTCGCGCCGCTCCCGCTCCCGGCAATCGTCCTCGTCTGCAGGGCCTCGAGCTCCTCCTCCTCCTCCCACGCCGTCTTGCTGACCGTCTCGGCCGTCAGCGAGCGCGAGCTCGCCATGAGCGGCTGGAGCGCCAGCCACTTCATCATGTGCGTGTAAATCTCGTCGGTGCTCGAGACGTGGATGGAGCTCATGAAATTGTCCTGAATCAGGCGGAAGACGGCGCCGTAGGCCTGGCGAATGACGCGATTCGCGGCCCAGAAGAAACCCGCGAGCGTCAGGATCAGCGTCGGGTCGATGCCCAGGTTGGAGCCGATCATCTGGTACAGCAGCATCAGGGAGCGCACGACGGGGTTGAACTGCCCGCCCAGCATCGGGAGAAGGCTCTCCATCATCTTGTTGCTATTGCCTGCCCCGTAGCCTCCCCGGCCGCCCGTCATGTTCTCCGCCATGGCGGTCAGGTTGCCCTTGAAGAGGGTTGAGAAGTCCATCTTGCCTAGGTCTATCATCTTGGTGGCGATGAGGTAGGCAACGATAAGGCAGATGCAGACACCTGCTTATTTATACAAGCACCCAAAACTAGGATCAAAGGCAGAAGCAGTGAATCGCTGGTTGAAATAGAAATCAGATGAAGTTGAGGCAACCCGACTTGGATGAGCCGCGTACCTGGTTAGGCGATCGTTGCCTTCGTGCCTAATGTCAGATACGAAAGAGTAAAAGGACTATGCATAACAGAGTCAACTAAGAGTACGCGCCACTGTAGCCTTGCAATCGACTCTGCAAAGTCCGACTAAATCGGAATCCGAGGTCAGCAGAGTTGCCTGGAGTGGCGAATGAATTTACAGCCTCTGCCATGAGAAGAACTAAAGAGATTTGCGGCTCTGTGATTGCACCGTTGCGACAGCTCTAGCTTGGTGACTACCGGTACGAGTGCAACGAAAGAGAAGGGTGTGGGGGAGTGTACTGCATACGTCGGTGTGTCAACGTCATCAGCAGTCCCAATTACCGTCAGCTTGACAGGCTCGGGATGGGAATCGATTGGTCTAGCCTAGCAGACGAGAAACGATCCACGCTCGCGGCAGGCAGTGAAAGAAGACTGCTTGTATTCCTGGGGTTGCACTTGCAGTTGCCGCGTTGTCTGGACTCGCCAGGATGGTGACTTGCAGAGAGATATCGAGGTCGCATGTGACTCATGGGATCTAGATCTTTACAAGACTGAGACACAACATCCCGGCAACTACAGTGACTCTTCATCAGAGTTGGGATGGCAAAAGGGTCGGCTCCGAGGGACTGCCCAATTCGAGACCGAATTGGCGTGTCTCTTTGTTAACGCTAAGAAGGGGGCGAAAGATGTGCAGAGAAGTTCTAAGACTCGACGTTGACAGGGTGCAGCACCCGGGAACAACGCTCGCGCGGTGGCGGTCTTGGATTCTTGAGGCCGCCGCAGTTCCATGCCCGTGTGGCCAAGGACGCTGGGCCGCTTCTGGCCGCTAATGCATGCTTCTAGTAGTGGAGGCCTCAGGCAGATGCCGTCTTATCCGGGTAATGGTATCCACAGCGGCCGGGTATGGTCCACTTTACTCGGTGCCAACGACTGCCGCATCCGGTCCGGGCTTCGTCAGCCCTCCGGCCACCAGAGAATGGACAACTCGCAGGAATGAGGCTCAATTCATGGCAGCCTTGATGCTATGATTTTCCTCCTTAATTATCCTTTACCCACCACCGGTTCATCAACAAGCAACGGTCTAAAGGCCTCCCAATGCCAAATTCAGTCGTCTTCCCCAACTCCCAGGTCCCTTCTGCTCGCCCACTTCCGTCAGCTTGATCCCCCAGGGTCGCTAGACTTTCTTCGACTCACTCTTCAGTTGAGATAGCACTGCAGGGCGCATCTATCACCACCCCAGTTGTTGCTAACGTGCTTAAACTTGCCCCCCTCGTTCCTCCCAGCCCGCGCGCAAGGTATGTCGCAGTCCGAGTCCTTGTAGGGGTCGCCGCCGCCGTTGGCGTCGTTGCAGTTGTACCAGGCCTCGACGCTGAGCTTCTCGTACTTGCATAGCGGGTCCTCGCTGATGAGCTCCATCGACTGGACGCCGACGACGCCGAGAGCGAAGAGGACGGTGGTGAACTTCATGTTGGGGAAGAGACGGGGAAATGTAGAGATGGAGTTGCGTACGTTTTGGATGTCGAGCAGTAACTTTTGATTCTAACTTGCTAGTTCCCACTTGCTAGTTCCCGCGAGTTGAACCATTTTATATGAACCTGGCTGGTCCGGGTTGCTCCCACTTTCCATCGTCAACTCACCGCAACCGCAATTGTGTAGGTTGCAACTAGGTCTTTCAAACTTAGATAGAGTGCACTGGTATGCGTAGTTATCGTAAATAACCATACAGCTACACGGGGCTTTTTTTCGTATTGCAAAAGGGGCCAGTCAAGTCAAAGAACGGCAGCAGCTCACATGGACAACTTCAAGGGCAGGTCTTACGCGAGTCGTGTCTAATCTTGCGGGTGGAACTATACAGCACCTAGACGACCCTTGAGACCCTGAAGTGGCCCAAGAACGAGCCGAGGCGCCATCACGCATGTTACTCCCGCCTGGCAATGGATCTCGGACTCTACTTGACTAAATATCGTGACAAGCAACGAGTCATTGCGAGTGCCTGACCACGGGCGAGTTCCACTATCTGCTCAGGACTTCATAACAAAAACGGCAATGATGAGCCTACAGAACGTTCCACCCCGGATCAATCCGCTCCAAAGACAAGCGCGAACCGAAAGGCAGCGTAAGTATTGAAGCTATCCGTCGAAAGCTAACCATGCCCATGGAGGAAAGACAGCGCGGCTTTATCGATCGAAGAGGGGGATACGAGCATTCATCTGTCAACTTCACGACACTGACCATATGTACTCTTCTATTTCAGGCACCAGGGGCCTTTGTCGTAAATTTCTCGCGATCTCGTGAGTCTGAACATATAACCACTGTCCCTGTGGAAGTCTGCATCATTCGCATACCAGGGGTGGGTTGAATTAGTTGCGCTATGTGGATATCTCTGGGGTTATCCGGAGATGTGAGAAGGGCGGATGGCTATTGTTCTCTCTTAACTTGATTGAG
Organism: Colletotrichum acutatum; assembly: GCF_030867785.1. NCBI lineage: Eukaryota > Fungi > Ascomycota > Sordariomycetes > Glomerellales > Glomerellaceae > Colletotrichum > Colletotrichum acutatum. The sequence goes on from NW_026849165.1 coordinate 40,648, forward strand.
TACGCCCAGACTCTTAACCAGGGCGATCTGACGGCATTGTTGGTACGTTGGCGCAACGACTGAGAACGAAGGTCATCGAGAGTATAGCGAGCAGGTAATCTCCTTCGGTAGAGTCTCAGCATCGTCCGCCTCCAGGCTTCCTTACACCCCAGACCTTTGACAAGCTTTTCTAGAAACCTAATATTGACTTTACATCTTTCATGCGCTACTGCTAGAGGTCTTGAATTTGTGACAATAAAAATTACGTTTTGTGTTCTGCCTACTGTTACCAGAGCTTCCTTTGCTGTCATCTTTTTCAACTGAAATCTGAGTTCGCTGCAACCAGATCGACATCGTTGTCAACTCCATACTAGCGCAGGCAACTCTAGACATAACGATACGAACGTCTTTCACTTAGTTAACTATTGGGACGGGAGTTGAGTGGCCTGCTTAAGGTACACATAGGTGGCGGGGATAAAAACAAAGTCTTTGCACACGGCTGCGAGCCTCTGATATTTTGGTAAGTGTGGAAAGGCAATCTTGATGAACAACTGTCTCTTCGCCAACTGTCACTGGAAGGGTTTGAGAGAACCGCACCATAACGGCTCTCACGAAAAGCTCGGCGTTCAGCTAGGCAACAGCCGAGTATCTTTAAGCAGGTCAGCAGTAGTCACATAGTCCCCATTGACCCACGAGTGGATGACAGTACAGGAATTTCAATGCAGAAGTCAGTTTAATTGCCGTTTGTGATTTCTAGCTCGACACTTGAGTCCTAACGACTGTATAGGCTGGACTTGAAGCTTGATGTATAGCTGTGTTGAGAGAGCTTCAGTGCTTGGGGTCGTTGAAAGGTCGAATGGGAATTTTCGTAGATCCGCAAGTTTGGTTTTGACTTGGACAGAGAGTGACAGCTAGCTATCATCGACTGCATCGCCAGAGCAACTCCATTACCTAAGGGACTCGAAGAGATTTGGTGGTCATTGCGACGGCTATATCCAAATTGGAATTTGTAAACTTGAACAAACACTACGTTGCCCTCAAACGATCACTGACGCAGTTGGTGGCCTCTGAGACATCTGGATACTGGGTCGCAAGGCTACCTTAATACCATGGATTTATCTTTCCTACCGATCGCATATCTCCTGGGAGGTCAAGTCGCATCATACATTCCCTAGCTTTCTGGACAGAACGCCATCGAGTTTCTCGCGCTTCTATCTCTAGTCAGCGACGTGTCGTTGACTGATCACCACCACGGGTGAGTGTCCCCAGCCCAGACCAGGGCCATAGCAGCCTGGTCTGTGACACTTCTTGACATACTAAGAGAGTCTCGAGACTAGACTTCTTGATCGTACTGGACTCGGAGTACACGGCGAGTGGCGGGCCACCAAGGAGTTGCCTATTTAGAGAGCATGACCACATCGTCACAGCTACACTCTACACCAACCATCGATCATGCCAGGGAATTCAATGTGATTTGTGCAGTGCTGGAGTTGAACACAAATTCAAAGCCTCTCTCCTCTATAGTACGTCCGTGGTTATGGGAGGAACACCTGCCATCATGACTGATTGCTGAAGAAGGCGTCAGGGAAAAGAGAAAGCAGTCGGCAAGAGGCTGAAGATTGGAGTACTAGTGATTGTCAGCTGTCTCTCCCTAGGCATCTGGAGGTCTCCCTTCCCCGCCTAGTATTCAACAAGGTATACGTATCAAAGGGAGCTAGGGAGTGCGAAGCAACTTCTGATGCGCCTGCCTTAGGAAGTGTCAAGAAGCCATTCATTAATCTCACAAAGACAGACATTAGAGCTCCGCCTCCAAGGCACACGCAGACGCGGTGGCTTTCAGCCGCAGATCGACCAACAATTGGCGACTTCGGTTCGAGAGAAGCGTCTAGCAGACCAAGCCCTGGAAGCCGAGAGATCAAAGCGGCCCCAAGTCGAGTCCTGGCCGCTGCAAAGGAGGTATTGCCACGAGATGAACTGCCGCTGCGTCAGCAACACTTTGGAACTAGACTTCATGGTATACAACAAGGAACTCTGGTATCCCAAAAGAAATTCCTCGTGGTTTCAACTAGCAATATCGGCATCTCGACCGAACGCTTTGCCCCGATATTGACTACCACTGCAACATGGCTGGGCTGAGGAGAAACACCACTGCTTCAAAGACGTGGTTTCTGCCATACATGTTCGAAACGGACTCTCTGCGGGTTTGTCATTCGTCAGGACTTGTACTTTCTACCGTCTAGCCTCACTCACTTCTATCCACTAGCACGACCTTGACTTCTGGTTGATCAGATCTCGCATGTGAACTCGGATGGCCTAAACAAAGGTTGGTAGCTACATATTGGCCATATGGTACAGATGCCCAGAGTCTCGCTGACGATAGTATCTCTCGCCGCTCTCGCTCAGGATCTGATACAGAAGCTAGTTATCTCGGTAGGCCTCTTTCCGTAGACGAGACCATCTGAAAGAGTGTACATATCCAAGTTTGGCCACGTCCACAAGTGAAGGCCTACAGAAGTGCTCGAGATTGTTTGATATTGGACATGCTCGAGCTCAGCACATGTCAAACCACGAGCCGCAACAACATGTTTTGGCTGTGATAGAGGCCTCCTTCCAGAGACTCCATGATTGACTTCCAAAGACTTATGCTTGGATAGAGCCAGCAACAGGTCGAGCAACTCATACAGTCGCAGGTCCACTCTGGGCAAGCCGGGAAATTGGACATCAAAGCTCCCCTATAGTCTTCTTTACTTTCCTCGATCTCAAAGGTAACCTAGGCACCGACTGCTTCCCAATCATAAACATCGTGCACGAGTATGCGACAATATCTCCTTGCCAGACTGGCTTACACAAAAGCAGCTCGACTCAATTCATCGCAGACAAGTCAGAGTTCCATCATGACGTGAAGTCCGCCATGAAACTCTCTCGAATCCCACCTTGGCTGGTTATTCCGACGGAGTGTCTGTAGCGACGACCAACCGATGTCTCTCGATCGGCACCGTTCTATCCGTTATCTTTCACATACTTCGCATCGAGTTCCCCAAAAAGCAAGGTCCAAAAGGCGACAAACCTTCACCATGCCAATACGGCTATTGCAACATGAACAAAAGATCTCATTCGAGTCAGCACATGATCAGTCCAACCGAGTCATCCATCTCACAACTCCCGCAAGGATCCAACTCTGTTCCTCGAGGTCCAGACCAGGTCTAGGTTCTTTCTTTTTTCGACGTCTTCCCCCTTTCTAAAAGAAGAAAGTAAAAATACTCCGAGGACAAACTTCTGCCATCCGATCCAAAAAGCAAACATGACCCTTCTTTTTGCAGTATACAAACCTACAGTTTCAGGGACGAACTAGCCTGGTCTTTTTGATAAACCCCAACTATCCCAAAACTCAATGACCCATTGATCCCCATCCCGCCTACATGAACACCCTCTGATCTTCGTCAAACCCAAACGTCCGTCGATATTCTTATTCCGTTAGCCACACATCATCAATCAAAGCCCCCGAGTCCAATCCCAACCGTCATAAAAAAATGCTCCGAAAGCCCACATCGTCGACCGTTGACCCAAAGAAACTTTTCAAGACATTAATAACTCTCAAACATATCCCCCTTTTTTTCTCGCCAAAAGACAAACCCACGTTCCACACCCCCGGTATCACTCTTACACGCCAACATCCGCCCCTCCTCCAACATCGTGGGCTCCACATCCCGTCGATGAGCGTAACCACAGCAGGCCATCGAACCGAGCAACACTCCAAAAAAATCCTCAACCCATGATCCCGGCCACAGGCCGCTTCCCTAACCTCCCCATGATCCCTCATCCCCGCTAGACTCATTGCCGATGGGGAAGTAGAGACCTCCATCTACACAAGACTCCGTTTAATCTCCCCTACTCGTCGTCGCTCAAACGAAACACGCCAACGCGTCAACTTACGTAGGCAAACTTGCGTGTTGGATTGTGTGTTGCCGCACCCTCAGACATTGCGCACTCTTGGCCTCATTGTCCACTGATGCCTTCAAGACGTGTTGCTGAGACAATTGGACATGGAAATCAAACTCGGTCGGCCGGGTCTTATACCAGCCTTTGAACGGAAGCTATTCCCATCAGGACAACGGCCGAAAGTGCCATGACCTCGATATCTCAGCGACACCACACTCCAGATACAGCACCCGGCAGCAACATCCGTCTTTGCCAGCCGCGCGGCCAGAGATACTCCCGAAGAAAATACACAATGGGCAAACACAAACCGTAGCTTCTCACCACGCGCCCAGTGCTAGAACCACGAGGATGAGGCTGGGAGCAGTACCCTCTGTCAGAAAGTCAGACACGCGAGCAGACATGCCCATGGGCCCATCCACAACGGCGAAGAGGACACAATGCCCTCAAGGTCGCAATCTACATGCTTCACCAACGATCCCACAGCCTTTCCCACTGAACCCACCGCGATCATACCACATCATCTTGGGGGGAAGTGATGGAAAACCCTCCGGTTCCGCCGTCCCGGTCCTTGTTTCTGGGAAGCCCGCTGCCCACAGAGTTGGACCGCGAGTTCATCTGTACAGACACCCATGAACCATGGCATCTCATCTCCCACAGGGCCACAAGTACACAGCAGACCCAAACAGGCTATGCGACATTTCATCTCCTCCGCATCTCGTTGATATCGCTCGGCAACGGCATTTGGGATGTCAGAAAACCTTGGCGAATCCGGCTATCAACGTAGGCCCGTAGGGAGCAACGGCAATGTTAGAAATGCAAGATTAAGCGCACCGAATACATTGATCGCCCGAGTCTATTCCTCCCTAATGCCCCCCTCTGTTGCCTCGAATGCGGGTCCCAACGCTACAGATCAATGTCGACATCTCCAAGGGAAAGCTAGATAAACTGTAAAGACAGATAGATACGCGAACTTTCGGTGAGCATCAGTATATATCGGTAGTCGCATCGCTGAGCCACCTCGGCTTGCTCATTTCACATGCGCGTTTCCTCGAGCTACGCCACTATGCCACAAAGCATGGGAACTCCCAGACGGCAGGACGAGGATAGACGGGTGTGTATCGATCTGGGCAGAAATACATCTCTATCTCGGACCACGTCCCTCTAGCATCTTGCAAACTAGAAGTCAAAACGCACCAAAGAGCCATGCGTTCAACGGCCTCCCACGCGAGCTCATGGAGCACCGTGATCCACCATCCCCATCTTCGATCCTCAACTATCAGACATCATGTCACGTCGTCCCAGCCGAGCTCTCCAAAGGCCCAACACACGGGTAACCTTGCCCATGATCTCCACGTTGGAACGACTGCACAACCCCCAAGCTCCATGCAACGGGCTCTTCTCCTCCCCGAGCATCAACCGCAAGTTCGCCGAGACCACTCGAGTCAAAACACCAGGAAGAGGCACAAGGAGGAGCAGACTGCACTCTGCTGCAAACCGCACCTCCAACACGGACGCAATTCCCTCTCACAAACCCCGAGAAAAGCTGTCCGCCGTTCCCACATATTCCTAAATACCCACACAAGCTCCCCATTGCTCCACAACGTATCCCCATACCGGTGAACATGCCCCCTAGCCGACATCTCACACACATACACATCCATACACTAGCCATCCCACTCTGTCTCTGCGTCTCTTACCTCCGAGCCTTCTCCAGCCTATCCATCTCTCGGCCGTTTGGGGGTGTGACGGATCTGGGTCTCTGTCTCTCTCTCTTACAATGTCCAACCTAGATGGCGCCATCAACCGCCTGATCGTCCAACCCGTGCCTCATCTCTCTACTTGTCATATTCTCTCCGCTCTGATCTCACGCCTGGCTGACTCGAAAGGGATACACGCGCCACAAAAGACACAAGGTTGATCCCCAGACAGACAAGTCTAACACGCGCGTAACGGCTGGCTCACATCATCAAAATCCTCAGATTTTAGTACCACCCGCTGATCCTCGTCCCACGCCCGTTAAGCAGACAAACGGGAACCTGATATCTGAATATCCAAAAGTCTCACTCACATGAGCCCCCGGACCAAAACAGAATAGACAACCACACACACCCTTCAAGCATCTGCAGGCATCTACAAGCATCAGATAGCAAAATTCCCCTTCTCGTCGTCGTCTTTCCCCAGTATGCTCGGCAAACATCCGGGATATGAATATCCTTCCCCCAGTCATCGTCGTCGAGACTATCATCATCCCACATAACTTCTACACGCAGAGAGCACACACATCCACACCCTCCTGAATCCCAGGCAGATCCAGGTAACCCACGCTTCCAAGCACAAACATTGCAACCATTCCAAATGAGGCAGCACTTGGATAACAAGAAAGCTCAAGCTCAACCCTCGCACCCACGCAACGGGGACGACAGTATCAAATACATCAGTGACATTCGTGACTTTCAGGATACTTCTTCTACCTTGTCTACACTGCTTGACATCACGATACATTCACGATACATCTCCTTCCAGCTTCTTTTAGAACCGCACCCCCTCCAAGCTTCGCCAACAACTTCCGAGCTCCGAGTTACTCTCAATCTTCCTACTACTACCCCAACCTTGAACCCGCATGCCTCTGACCTTGCCTTGACCTCACCTCACATGGACCTGACCTTACATCAATCTTTGCCGGGAGAAGCAAAGGCAACCATATTCCGTCCCTGTACATCGCCCATTAGCCGGCCGGCAGTACGCCCAAAAGAAAATCCCACAGCTCAAACCCAAACCATCAAAACTTCCTCCCATGGCCTTATCCTGTACTCTGGCAGACATCCGTGCCAGTACCGCCAAAGGGCCTACCATCTTCTCCTCCACAACAACGCCGCCACCCGTATTCCCACATGATTCCCGGCTACGAAGCATCTGTAGAACACCGGGCTATTCGTGCGAGGCAGCGGCGGCGGTGCGGACGGGGTGCGGTCAACGGACGAGGGTCTGGAAAGAGAGAAATTCACCCAATCCATGTGCCGAGCCAGAGAGCAGCTCAGAGAGCGGCGGACCCCCCCAGCCTCTCTCTTCCCACCCATGTCATCAAACCCCTGTCCAACCGTCCAGAAGACCCATGCCAGCGGTCCCAAGGGCCCCCAAGACGGCCCCGACGCGCCCAAGGTGAGCAGTCAGGTGTAACCCTCTCACCGACATATCCCTCACCTCAGACCTGTCGTCCAACGTCGACTCATATCGAAAGCTTACTGCGTACCCTCCTCCTACTTCCCATCGCCCGCCCAAAAAAAAAATGTCATTCTGCCTCGATTAGACGTGTCCGCGCGCCGTTTCTCGGCACGTCTTGCCAAACGGCTGCCTTTTCGATACCCTTAGGCCTCTCTCTCGTCCCCATTGGCACCATCACCCCCCTGCTCGATAACGGCGCTGTGTAACCGTTGCTACACCAGAAAAGCTGACGAAAGCACTAGGGGGAACCGTTCGCTAAAGAAGGACCAGCCCGCAGAACCCTCGTTGCCAACATTGCCCCTTGCTCATGACCCCCCTGGCCTGCATCTACCCTCCATCAGGAACTCTCCAAACTGGTCTTCTGTTGTGCTTTGCCCTCACCAAAAGGCTACGGATCACGGCCACTGCCCGGCTGCCTCCCCTCTCTCATCAGATGGTTCTTGCGCGTATCCGTACTCGTTATCTTCTAGTGCTCTTTCTTCCCGTTGTCATTGTCCGTGCCTTCCTGCGACCTACCGTCATATTCCCGGCCGTGTAATCAGGCAGTTCACCACGCGGCACGTGTCGTTGAAGAAGAGTAGCACTAGCACTAGCACTAAACAGAGGGAGGGGAGGGAAGGGAGGGATGCTCCGCGCTCCGCACCACCGGTGCCTCGATGCGACTCTCACATCAGAAGTGAGGCTCTGCATGAGTAGGAATGCAGTGCATGTCTGCCCTGCTGCTGCTGCTCCGCTGCCGAAGGGACTCGCAATACAATAAACGCTGTTCGGCAGGATCCATCCCGCTCCTTTTGTCCTGCCAATGACATTGCTCACGTGAACAAACGGCCATCCATCGTCGCCAGGGGGGGAGGGGGTACTTTGGCCGATGAGGTGGCTGGGGGCAGGAAGTGTACGCAGTAAAGATGCCAACATGCCCTCTCCCAAAGAAGATAGGGGCACCAACATCCAGGCGGTCGGTGTCGATCGAGACCACCGCGCGATCCCGGTATCCGATGTACATGGCCCCGGAGAGGGGAAAACCCCCGATGTTGAGCAGGAGAGTCCCGCCGGCCATATCGCGTAGTCTTGCCAGGACGCAATGTCAAAAGGTTCTCTATTCCCGGCAGCTGTTGTTGTCCGCTGCCCTCGCCGTCCGCCCACGCTTTGGTGGTTGGGTAAAACGAAATGGCCCGCGAGATGGTCCGCCATGGGCGATCGCAGTCGTGTAACGATCAAACGGCCTTTTCAGCAGTTGTGATGCAACGCTGCCAACGGCCAATGGTACGAAAACCCGCCCTCTCTCTGCTACTGACCTGGCTACGGACGAGTGTCAGATCCGACCTGTCTCAAAAATAAGACGCAAAAGCAACAACCTCGAACCAGAGACAAAAAGAAGCAAAGCGACGGGTCAGCTCTCACCCGTTTTGTGACGTGGCAAACCGCTTTCTTGATGAACCCACGAGCATCATCAGCAGGCTGTCTCGATAGGTACTGCTACTCGAGCATGCCAGATGCAGACCGCCGCATATTTCTCCCCATGCGTCGCTGCCTGCTCAACCGACTCTCGCTCACCTGGATCAGGATGAGCAAAAGGGAAAAGCTGCATAGCCGGTTCCATCTTTTGATGACCTCGAGGTGTTGAAGACACAGGATTAGCCACATGACAGCTCATAAACACCATCCACAGGGGAGGGGGCCAACATTCACCCATCCTTGCTGACATGCGTGAGGCAGACAAGATGCGATTATGCTGTGTAGCTGGATCAGCCAATTCGCTTCCGAGGAGGCCTGAAGTCCCTGCTTTCCGGCCTAAGCCACCTAGACTTCTAGGCTGAAGTGAAGGCATCCTCAGGTGACACTGGCCCAGGAGGATATCGTCTCGAGGCCACTTTCGTCAACACGAGACGCGGGGGCCATGCGGGTTGGTGGCCCCAAGGAGCGGTGATTTTGGAGCTGACAGCTCAGGTCGTACAAGCGTAAAGCATGAGGAAAAGCAACGCGTGATTCGGTGAAGAGTGCGGATTGTCGTCCGCCTCACCGACGTGCACTGAAACCTGACCCCCGGTCTTTGGTTAGCAAAAGGCGGCCAGGGCAACGGGCAATAGCGCAGGTGGAATGAGATCAATAGCGTAATCAGCAGAAACGGATCCCGTGACGCTGGAGTACATCTGCAGGCTGCACGAGGTGAAGAAAACAGTAAGGTGGAGGATTGTCAGACAGGGTGGGAGGGGGACGTCGGTGAGCCGGCGGCGTAAGAGAGGCGTAGCAAACCAGCTTCTTCGCTGCAGATGCCCGCCGTGCTGGATACCAAGCTTGGGTGGCTTGTCGCTGCAGACAACGGCGCAAAGTGCTAGGCATCCAAATGCAAGCAGCCGTTGCATCGTAGCAACGACACCTGAGCCACCATGAGACGCGGTCCGCAGCGTACCAGGCAATAAGTCGTGACCATCAGCGACCGCATCGGGACAGCTGCACATTCCAAGACTGACCAGCGTAGCAACGTGTCTCTGAAGCCCCTCAGGCTTACTACGGCACCTCCTCTTCTCGTTTGCGAACGTCCCCTCTGTCGAGAAGGAAACAAAAATGACATGTCGCAAAGCTCCCAAACGGCACCTTGGCCGCCAGCGAAGCAACGTTGAGGAGGGGCCGGCCCGGGTAGGGTGTGAGTGCTGCGAGCCGACTACCGATCTCCGTATATGGAAGCCGGAGACCCTGGCCTAAGTTGCCTGATCCGGAGACTCGTGCGGCATGGAATAGAGATTGTGGACGGAGGGGTGCGCCTTGCGGTTGGAACGGACTCTACCGGATTCAGGGGCCCGGTCAACGTATGAGCAGGCTGTTGCAGTGTGGCAACTGACCTTTTGATTCGGCGGTCGGTGTTTTCTTCCCATGAGAGGCGCGACGGCGGCAGGTATTGACTTTGAGGTGCACATACTAGCAGTGGTGGCGGGAGAGTCCGTCAGAGCTTAGCTAGGCTGGTGGTGTAGTCGGGAAGGGTGCACGTGAGGCCATCGTGAAGTCCCACTCGGCGCCACGGCACGGCGGCGGCCGGCAGCTCCGTCTTCCCCGGCCATCTACGGTCCAGGCCGGCGCCCGGTGCAAATGATGATTTGTTCGGCGGAACCACATTGGAGGAGCGAGGATGGCGTTGAAGCATATGCTGGCAATGGGTCTTCTAGTGTCCCGTCCTCACGAGGTGGGCTGCAAAGGGCGGACGCCACATAATCGTGGGCTGGAAGCAGTCGGCTGCTTGCGGCCAATTCCCGCATAGTCCACGGAGGAACAAGTGCACCTTGCAATCTGTCAGCGTCGTTTTGGGCCGCCTCGTCCCGCAATCGCAGACTCAAGCCGGCGTTTGAGACGTGATTGACTCTGGAGCTGGATCGTACGGTTTCCTGTATTGCGATCATCTCTACAGCAAGGGTTGGCTCTCTCCGAGATGAGTGCTCGGAGAAGCTCAACGGGACGTGCGTGCGTGCAGCATACGCAGTAAGGCAATGTACACCAGGCACACTTGTCCATCCATGCCTTTCGAACGGCCATGCCATCCCATATTGTCCTCCGTCAATCTTGCTATGTTGCACTGGGATACGCGGGGAAACGGGCTACGCTGCCCGGTACACCCAGACAGCCAGGATCGGCCAGCCACAAAACAACGACAGGATTTAGAAAGCTCGCTTCCGCATCGTGGTATATCGAATTCAGGGGCCCAATGTAAACGTGTCTATATCAGCGAATGGTCCCTTCAGGGCCCTCAAGGTAGGGCGAGGCGAGCTGATATGCAATGGGCCACGACAAGCATGGAAAGCACCCATGATCCATCATGATTCCGCAGCAGTGCGACGGACAAGTGAGCCAAACTAAACTCGGAACACGCCTGCCTGGCCGACCCGTGGATCACTGGAGCTTTCGACCAAAGGTTTGATTGACGAGAGTTTACTGAGCACACAACGCTTATCCTAGAGGATTGACTCGCTCGGCCGTGCCCGAATACACCCCCCCGGGCGACTTCGTCTGAAGGTAGGGCCGCCGCTTATCGTTAGCGGGCAGCAAGGCACCGCACGTCGTGGGAATTAGTACCAATTGTGAAGAGAGATGGATGTGTGCGACAACTTTACCTTTGGCTGGCGTCAGCATGTAGGTACTCTGACAGACAGATGCAGTCTCATGTGAGAAAGATCAGATGCGGGATGATGATGCAGCCGACAAGCTGCTTAGGTCAGAACCGCTGTGCCGTGTGGATGGTAACATGATCTACCGGCGACGACGGCGAAGCTGGAGGGAACTCAGATTCGACCCCCAAATATCGAGTGTATCTCGCAGTGGTGAGAATCCCCACAAGATGGAAGCCATCGCACAAGAATAGCAACAACCGCTCCGCAGTCAGCTCCGCATCGCGCCCTGGTTGTACCTTATCCAACGCAGTGGCTCCTTGGTGATATTGCCCAGGGCCAAGCGCAAGCAGCACCCGGGCTCGTGCAATTCGGGTCAAGCCCTGTCTCGTGGGCTGCGGTCCTCTGTCAGCAAAGGCTGCCCCGTGCCATCCCGGATGCATAGTTGGGGGGCCTGTTGATGCTCCTCCTCATCAACGTAGTAGCGTAGGGCAAACTAAGGTGGCATCTCCAAGGAAGACCTTATTGTACAGTCACAACTGACTTTGTGGGGTGGCGGACGAAGACAGCGGCGCGCCGCGCAGTCAAGCCCTCGTACGGAGCCATCGGGCGAATGCATGTGTGCGTCCTGGATTGCCATGTTTGCTGTCTGCTTGGGGCAAGGTTGGAAAGAAGAAAAAGATACGAGAACACGAGTAGCGCCCAACACTAGCCGCCCTGGGAACTTGGCCTCGAAGAAAGGTGTCCACCACGATTCCGCCCGATTCTTCATAGCAGATAACGGCGTTGCGCCGTGAGACGCGGTCGACGGGATCCTCGGCCGCCCCAAAAATTCCCTAGCCGCACGTCAGCCACTCCACACTCCTCAAACAATGCCCGCCTACCCTTTCCAGACGGAGATGGAGACTGGGAATTGGAGAAATTTCGCTGAAGAGGAGTCAAAAGCTAGGGGGAACGTCTGGAGTGGGGGAATACCTTGGGTTCCCACAAGCAATCACAGAAAAAGAAAGCTTGAGAAATTCGTCCACGGAGACTAACAGGACGACAAGAGGAACAACGGCAGCCCCGAGGCAAAGAAAGGACCGTCTGCGGAGTGATCTGCACCAGCTGACCGGGGATCGGGCCCGGAGCTGAGGTTCGCCGACTTCCCCCAGCCATCGAGACGTTGAATGGAAGCCTTCTAGAAGGATTTGTACCTTCGGATGGCGTGCTCATCGTTTGATAGTCGCAAGGAGTTACAACGAGCGTGCTCAGGAACCCGAGACGACCGTCAGAGTACACGTATGGTGTATTGCTCGGGTTCAGGGGACCTGGGTCGCCGTTTCGACTGCGTGGGCATTCTTTTCCCCATCTTCCAAAGTTCCCGCTGCTTCTGCCGCTTTAGCAGTGGGAAAGGCGCACAAGCAGCTTTGCTGGCAATGCCGAGCAACGCGGCCCCTATAGCGAGTCGTGACTGGGATGCTCCTGCAACGGTACTGGAATCACGCGTGATTCTGCACCCATTCTGCCCCATTCGGCGGTGCCAGCGAGGCTGAGGACGAGTAGGAAGGACCTGCGCCCATTTGCTCCCAAGGACCTTCGCTGTAGGCACACTTGTCAAGTGTCAGGCACGCGGTGGACAGCCCTCGTTCCGAACATGCCGTTTCCCAGCTTTCCAGAGTTCCCCGGGCCCAGCTTCATGCTAGCCGACCCATCGCGACAGCAGTCGTACTATGTAGACCAACCCTGAGCGGATGCGCGGACACGGCGCGACGCGGCATCGCCTTGTTGTTTATTGAGTCAGTTCATCGGTATAGCGCTACTGTTTTATAGCAGGCAACGGTTTGCTTGAAGCTTTGGCAGCGTAGCCCCCGGTTGTTTATATCGTGACAATGTCAAGCATATGCCAGGACCTGGGCCAGTCACCCTTGGCCATAATCAAAGTTGCCAAAGTTGCATTTTGGCCCTGCGTTTGCATCGTGTCATTGCGATCGCTTAGGAGCCACCAACCGCACTCTATGTGAGACGCGCATCCGTAGGCCGCCACTGGGCAGCATCTATTCCTGGAGGCTGGAGAAAACCAGCCTCCGTGGATCGTTAAAGTGATGCCAGATACCTCACGGAGGTTTCGTCGCTGTTTGTCGGGACTCGGGCGTGCCGTGGTAAGGGTCAATGTCTGAAATTTCCCGTCAACCCGGGCAGCCAGGTCGCAATAAGTGAGACGCAGGCTGGTGGTTCGCGAGCGGGTGCCATCTGTTCTCTCACAAGTGATTTCCCGGGGCGCATCCGTGGACGCTTTGGCTGTAACTTTGACGCGCGCCGAAAGGAAGATATTGGGCTTTCAAGCGATGAATCACGCAGCTCCTCTATGCGAACGTGTTTGTCATATGGCCGAGAAGCTGGAACGTCCCTTGATTCCTTTGCAGGTACTCTGGCCAGAATAGAAGGCAAACAAGGAGACAACAATGCAGAGGGAAAAGCGGAACGATGCGCAGTGTGCGAGGGTTTGCTTGCTCGGCGCAATAAAATCTGGGGAAAGTCAGGCACAGCTCAAAGGATCGACCAAACTTTAGGATTGTGTGTCTGTGCCAGTCGCCGTGTCAGTCACGAGCCGTTGCCAAACTGCGATGATCATGGAAAGTGCTGCAAGAGTTGAAACGACTCCATGGCCATCCCATTTTCCCATGGCGGATGGAGCCATTGAGAGGCATCCGTACGGACAGAAGATCAAAGACAGGCAGCTGTTTCCAGTGAGTGATCACAATGTGCTCAATCCCCACAATCTTGACGACTCCCTATTGAGGGTGAGAGCTTGCGCCGTGCCACCCATGCCCAAACGCAAAATGATGTGCAGCGAGGTCCATGCGACTTGATCGAATAGAGTTCGCCCATGGAAAAAAGGAAGCAAACTCGAAGGCCAGGGGCAAATTTCCGCCGAGGTGCCAGAGGTGGTGCAAGAAAAGGGGGAAAATTGGCACGCTGGCGTCTTGTCCCAAACCGAGCTGCCACTGCTCATTGCTGCGAGTGTCAGTACGACGCCCGAGCAGTCCGAGACGAACTCCGGAGCAACACAGGGGGTTGATGTTGCGAGCGTTCTGACAGGCTGGTGCCTCATCTCGAGTCCCAATCGGGCAAGTCGTCCCAGTCAAGACAATTTGGCGCGTATGAAACGTCGTCCATCCTTCTCCATCCAACGACCCATGCGACCATGCGCCCATCGTACTCCTCAAAGATGGGTTGAATCGAAGGAACAGAATGCCGCCGAGATTGGGGTCATCCGAGTGCTCGCCATCAGCTGCAGTGACTTGGCTTATACGCGACCCGCACGAATGGTGCTGCGTCGGGATCCACGGTGGTCCTATGAGATGCTTTGGCGTGCTGCCCTGCAGTGATGACTCGACCTCACAGGTGAAGATCCCACAACGAGTTCCCAAGATGCCCGCTGCCGTCCCTGCAGGATCATGCAGCTGGGGTGACCCCCCCAGACGATCCTCTTTCTCTCAATTAACGCTACCCGCGTTCTCCGTCGAGCACAATGGACGTGTCTCCGATACCAGCCGTATCGTGCTGTCCCCCCACAAGCTCTCGTTATCAGAGGCACGACTTGCGTGACGATTACGTCTCGCTGCATTTCGCCATGTTGGCCTGCAGGCGCAAAGATTACGGTCAACCGTGACCCCCCACAGATATCTCCTCATTGTGGTTGCATCGCGACCGAATCCATATGGGGGACTGTATCCTAGAGAGAGGATGGAGAAAACCAAAGACAAAGGGAATGGCCCCACTGCGAGTGATCTTGCGCAGACACCACCGTGTGGCTGGGAAGCGGAAATATCTAAAGGGATCACCCCTCTCCAGAGGCTCAAGCCGGAATGATCTGACAGGGACGGGTTCGTTTGATCTTTTTTCGGTAGCTGGACAATGTCAAGGAGTGTTTGTTTGTCTCTCGCGCGCAAGTGTCGCGTCTTACTCTTGCTTTGATGGCAGCAAATCGAGAGCGATGTGCAATGTCGAGGATATGGCGGCATCCCCTTGCTCTTGGTGTTGCTTGCTCGGCCAAAGGGGCTGCCAGTGACATGCCAGCGATCAGAGACATGCGACGAGCCTGCAGGCGGGTGTGTCTGACAAGGTGACGGCGTCGCATCATGAATCGAGGTGCGCCAATTTCCCAAAGACACCAAGAAGACGGTACGGAGTGAAGTGCAGACAAGACGTACATCGCAATGTCGGTCCCGTTCGATGTGCAACCAAGGCTGGCCACAGAGCCGTCCGATGGCTTGACTGTGATGTGACTGCCAAAGTGTCACTGTTCGTAGCAGGCCATGTCCCGCCCTTCGCAGTCCGGAGTAAGCAGACGGCGGGCCTTCCCGCAAGTGATGTGCGCGCGAGCTTGCATTCGTACAACGTCGGTCAGATTAAGGAGCATGGCCGAACTCATCAGTTAGGGCAAAAAAGCACCACCTTTGCTGAACAATGTGTTTGAAGCCGTAGCAATCGAAGTGGGCTCGTTGCTCGCCTGGTCGCCTAGACAGAAAAGAGAGACAGAGAGTACTCCGTAGCCTGCTGGGGTGGGCAGAATTCTGGAGATGACCCCCCTCACCAGGCGAAAAGGCGACCAGGGGAAGCGGAGGGTTGCGAACTTGCGCGTGAGACCAAAGTCGGCGTGTGTGTCGCCCAAGGTTACGGTGGCATCCCGATAGGCCGACTTGGTCTTTCTCCAGCCAGCAGCCCCTCTCGAGATGGGTGCAGTGATGCATGGTCAAGGTCGTCTCCCGCGCCCAATTCAGTGACTCTGAGGGTGCGTAGTGTGTGCGAGCAACGAAGACCAGGATGGGTGGGATTTGTAGCATGGATGCGTTGGCCAGATGGTGATGGAAGTTGCCAGACGCATGTTGGTGCTCTCCGTACTTTGTGGGACGTTATGCCGGCAGCCATCTGAATCACTGCGTCTGACACTGTTGGGGAGCGCAGGCGAAGCATGTCTCGTCGACGACGTGGGCTGGCGAGGCAGTCGACGACCAAGTTTTGAGTAGGACACCCCCGCGGTATCACTTTTTGGGGGCCACGCATTGTTGAACTGCTTGTGGCGTCAGGATGGGCTGGAGGAACGTTGCAGGTTGAAAGAAGAAGCTATTTCCAGTGCGTTTCCGGACAGAGACCAAGGTTCCGGCTGCAGTGACGAGATCCAAGAAGGAAAGCAACCTGGGATGTACCGGCCAGTGATGTTGATGTCGCGTTGCTTTGCCGTCATGGGTGAAGTCATTGAACTGGCTTGTTTCCCTCCAATCCACATGCACATGGGGTAGGGCATGGCATGTTGGAGTTCATGTTGTTGCTTTTTAGTGAGGCTCCGTCGGGAGAAAGCATCGGATCCTTGCGATGGAGACGGAGTACCTGACCAAGTACCCAGCAAACTTGCAAGGAAGGATCCGAGACACTGGACCTTCCACTGTCCCTGGTGTCAGGCTGTCAAGGTGCGCAACTGGCACTTGGAACTTGGGAAGGAAGGCACCGGCCTCCGGGACACCGTGCTTGTTGTCCTTGGCCGTGCCTGATCGGAACGGCCTATTTCCCCATGAGGCAATGGCTGGGAACTGCGCCGGGAAAACAACAGCCAGGAACCGGGACGACTGCCAACAACGATGCGAGCAAACATCCCAAATCATCGGTCTGGCAGAGCAGGGCCCCTGGAATCAATTCCAATGCTGAGCGTTTGGATATGCCTTCAAGGGGCACAGGAGATACCTCGAGCCAACCGTTACGACTAACCCAAATGGCGAGTCACAGACAGGGGGAGAGTTTTCTCGACTTGGGGCTTGGGCAGCTGAACTACAGGAACCCTGGAACCAATCCATCTAGATAAGATGCAAGCTGATCAAGAAAGTAGATCAGTAAGCCGCATACGAGACTTAACCTTTGGCGATTATTAGGTGGACTGTACGGAAACGGTCGGATACGAAAAAAAAGACAACACTTTCAAAGAGCCACAGCGAGCAATGAGACGAGAGGCCGGGCTTGGCAACCAGGTGGAAACACTGCGATGGAGCCTTTCGTGAGTCCGACTCAAACCATACAAACGAAAAAGGGTGAATGGCAAGGCTTGCCAGGCCAACCATCAAATCCTCCGCACCTGGTGGCTCCGTAGATGGGACTCGAGGGAGAAAAGAACCAAAGTGTCCGTCCTCGGAGGGAGCCTCTCCAACCCACCCGCGAGATGAGCAAAACTGTTGGTCATCATGCTCAATGCGCGCCGATCGTTCAAAGCAAGCCGGACAAGACGACACCTCAGCCGTCAGGACGAGACATGCAAATCCACGACACATTTCGTTGGATAGGTCTTGTTGTTCTTTTTTGTTTGCTGTTGCGGAACAGGCATTGCCTTGCTGCCCGAGCCTGTAAGACAACCGAATCAAAGGGCGTTCGGGAACCACTCGGATCCGCCGTCCATCATGCGATGCGCTCAACCAGTGTCTCTGTTTTTCTTGTCCACCGACCGCCATCTCTAGTCTCTAGTCTCTAGTCTCTTGGCTCAAATTTCAATCTTGTCGAGCCTTTTTGATGGGTGGTGGATTCGGCCCGCGCGTGTGAAACGCCCAGGACCGCGTAGAATGATTCGTAGCAAAAAAAACATATCAGATTGTCTAGGATCAGCTGACAAGAAATTGAGATTGCACTCGACGAGACTGCAGCCTCGTGTCACGATCATCGACGCCGAGTTGCTCGCTCGCCAGTTACGATCAGCAAAAGCTAGCCGACCGAAGCCCCTTGTTGGTTCCCTCGAGAGAGTGATATCCTACGTGGGGAACACACGAGGTCTGAGAGTCGACAGCAAAGAGAAAAGAGACACCGCTTTCTTTCTCGCCCGCCGCAAAAAAAATGCCAAGAAACAACAGGGCAGGACTGGAAAGCTTGGCTTTCGCAACGGCGCATGCCAAAAGTGCCTCTAGGTATGCCCTTACCGGCCGGGCTGCGATATGTACAGGGGTGCCGATTATCCTGCGCACGCAGAGGACGAGACATGCTATTGTGCTTGTGTCGGCTGGGGCCCGGTCTGGTGTTGTATCTGAGTTCTCTCAGACAGGCACTGTAAGATTAGGGTATGCGCGGGTGCGGTTGTCATGCTGGGCGGCTGCGGCTGATGATACGAGACGGGCCCGGGGGAGGGGACTCAACGGTCTTCCTGATCAAAGAAGCGCTATGCTTGCCTGTCCAGGGTAGGGCAGGGCGCCGAACAAAACCAGACAATGGAAGACGTGGAAGGCCGCTCGTCCTCCGTACCGACGCTGATGACGGCGAGTGAGCCGTGCAGTCCCTCACAACTCCTAGGTCAAGACTGTAAGTGGCGGCAGAAGCGAGGTGGTGGGCAAGCGGGCTATGGGCTGCACCCGCGCGACCATGCCTCCAAATTACCTTGGCTCTTGCGAGAACCACAAGGCTTGGTACGGCAAGTCGGCATCGTGAGGAACGGAGACGTCGCCCCAATGTAGCCAGCAAGACGACAGCGTGGCCGAGGTCAAGGCGGCCACGGAAGGATCGTCCGTCGGTATGAGGGCAACCCACGGCAAACTGGAGTAAACGCGGGTCGACAGCCCGAGACAATGACGGGCCTGTGAGTCGGTGAATAGGGCAGAAGAAACAGGAATTCGGCGTTGTTCGTTTTGTTGGTTGGTGCTCGACTCTTTTTCCAACAAGCCACCTCTCCGCCGGGTTTGCGGCCATTAGCCGGGATTCTTTTTCTTGCCTCACAGCTAGCCACCTTTGCTTGTGGGTTTATGCTGCCGTCATTCTTGGCAACGGGCGGATGAAACGGGCTCGTTGACAGCTCAGGATTCTTCTAATCGTGCCATGGCCGACTGTGTAATGTCAGGTTACAGGGCCGCCTTTAAGTTCTGTGGAAGTCCAACACCGGCCCCTTTCCGCCGCGTGTGTAGCAAAAGCGTAGACTGTCTCTGTGTGGACCAGCCCACAACCCCATTCATGGATGGAGATTACTGTACAGACTACAGAGCACTGTACTCTGTGCAGACTACGATGCAGAGTACGAAAACCCCGTAGACGAAGGCCGAGGGGGCCGGGGTGCTTTGTTGGTAACAACCGACGAGACTGTATCCGTATCCGCGGGCTCTGGCGCAACTCCATCTCTCCAGGCTCCAGCATTTCCACGATTGCGGTTGGTAGATTCTGAGCGGCACAGCCTGGCAACTTCCGAGGACATTGGTGTGTATCTCCTCGAGGCTTGTCAGTAGCGCCGTGTCAAAAGCCCAGGGGATTAGCACGTGTGTCGTCCATGGGCCATCCCCCACATCAGACAAGGCGCTGGCGGCTGGCGGTGAGACGGGGCCAAGTGTGAGATGCTCCGTAGCACAAGAAATATCTCCAAATCAGCCCAAAAATGGAGAAAGGAAAACACAAAAGGCAGAAAGTTTAAGTAGAATGCCTGCTCCGCTTAGGGCAGCCCCAGTGGCACGGGGGCAAGCGCCGAGCCGCAAAGGGGATACTCGCAATGTGAGACCCCAGACTGCCCAAGCTGCGACAGACGAGATGAAGATGGCGTGTACCTGTGAAGAGCTGGCTCTCTCCATGGGCAATTCAGGGTGGCCCTATGCCATACGGGCCGGGCGTGTGCTTCCAGCGAAGAGAACAACATGGCGATAGTGACATTTCCCATCTGACCATTCCGGCCGTGAGGGACCACAGAGTGTTCGGCTCAAGAGCATGATTCCAGTCGACTTTGCAGCGGCTGTCGCCCCCAAAATGCCAGCAGTTGTAATCTGGAGCGGTCCAAAGGGCGAACGGGAAGTGAGGAACGCGCCATTTTCTCGGGCATCATCGTGCCGACTAACACGCCGAAAAGACAGACACACTCGGGCTGGGCCTCTTCCGCTGGCGCGTGGGCAATCTCGCCGGACTCGCTTCTTCTCAAAAGGGAGAAGACTGAAGCTGCGAAGCAACATCGCATAGCATAGCATAGCATGGCATGGCGTGGCGTGGCGTGGCATGGTGCGGATTGGATTAGGCTTGGGGGCGAGTGATGAGTTCTGTGGTCAAAGACCAGGGTGACAAATGGACGACCATCCGCAGACCATGATACCTTCCCATTCCTCTCCCTTTGCCTGGGCCCGAGGTGCGAGGTGCATTCTGAGTCCATGTGAGCAGCCCCCGACAGCGCCGAAGAAACGAGGACGCAAGACAAGTAAGCGCGTGTGGCAGAGTGTCAAGTGGTGACTATCCAACTAGACGGGCGGAATGGGATATTTGGACGAGAGCAGGGGGGTTCATGGCCTCGATTCAGAGTTACGATATGCCACCCCCCTCGTCCCCTACCCTGGCGATTGGGTCGAGGGAGAAAGAATGGGTGTACTCTCTGTACGAGCGTGTGCGCGTTTGGCCAAGCAGACGGAGGAATCGGGTAGAATAGCACCTCAGGAGGGAGGACGGGAGATTTGCTGCCTTGTCGGCATCCGATTTGTCGTGGAAAGAGAGTAAAAGAGCGACGAGTTGGAAAAAAAAAAAAAAAAAAGTGTGACAGCGTCTGCTTGGGTGAGGCGACCGGGGACGTGGTTGTGTTTGGGAAAGGTCCTCGTGACCCCATTTTGGAATTTTCTTACTGCGGTAGACTGCGTACTTAGACAGTAGAGACTAGGGTACGGGAGCAATGGCCCCCAGAGCCAGAGCCCAAGGTCCCAAAGTGATTGTTGCGACACGAGCAAAGATGTTGGGTTGGGTTTCTCCTTCTCTTGCGTGCCCGCCCATATCCGTCCTCCCATGTCGATAGCCCAATGGCCGACCCCTGCCGTCGAGATGGGCAACTTCGGCGCCGCCGTCACCCTCTCGTCTGGTGTCTGCACTTGCAAGGTGCGATTCTCAATCTCAAAAGTCGCGATGGTTGCTGCACACAGACCAATGGAAGAAAGACACCACACCGCTCGCATCGTACCGCGCCGAGTGGGCGGGAAAGGGACTGCCGTCTCATTGCCATTCCCATCCACGCGGGAAACATCCCACAGGCTATTCTTCCCTCTGACCAAGGCATCTCGCGCGTACCCAGCCAAGGATTTGGTGATGTGAAGTCCGACGCACATTTCTCTCGCAGTAAAGTACCTTGTAGCTTGGTGTAGAGGGAAGGAGGGGTTCTCTAAAGTTAGCGGTTGCTAAATTCGTTCCCCCCGTTCCTAGTGTACGTATTCCGAACTTCCTGCTTCCTTCAGATTCCCAAGTACGTATCTAGCTTAGATAAGGTGGATTCTGAAGCCTTACCTAATCGCACGACCCACCATCCTCCCTCTCCAAAATTGCAACCTCTCCAAGTCCCAACCGTGATGACGGCACCCCAAGAACGAAACACCATCCATCGACAAGGGATCCTCGACCACCAGCCCGATGTGGGGAGGGGGCCCCTTCGGCAGCGGTTCGGTGCAGCGCAGGGCTGCTTGCTTGCTGCTTGCTCGGGGGCCCGGGATTCTCCTCAGCACCGGATACCCAGAAACCACTGGCCCAGATTGTGGATCCCTTTTGGCCTTTGTGCCCTTTTCTTTGTTCCCCCTTGTCCGCCTCAGCTTGTTCCTGCCCGGGATTGGGGTTCTTGTGTGCCCCTTCGACGCGTCTTCAACCTTCGAACCGGCTTCGAGAAAACTACGTCACTCCAGGGGCCCGCACCCAATGGGAGCCCAACGATGACTGCTTTTCCCCGGGCCCTCGACGCTATTTCCGCCCCTGTGGTGTGACTGTGACCGCCAGTCGCCTCCTCCTGTCCTGTTGTCGACCAAGGCATCGTGGCCCGAGGCGTTTGATCACATCCCACGCTCTTTACCGCCGGTGTGGTCACCGCCATACAATGTACTCTGAACAAAGTCAACGCATCTTGAGAGGCTCTGTTCTCAACGCGGCGGCGGTGAGCAGCACGCTACCCATTGCAGGGGCCCGAAGAGCATGACCAGGGGATCGACCAACCAGCTTCGACCCTCCTTGAATCGAGCGACGGTGTTACTCTTCTTCAACAATATCGACTTTCACAGACAAGATCGGCGCATCACGCCTTCCCGGATCTCTGCCGTATTGACCCTCCTTCTCTCACCGTACCTATCACTCCCATGCTTCCACCACGCGTACCTGACTGAGCCGACCCTCTGTCTCGGCGCCAAATAAGGGACAACCAGGCACGGGAGCAGTCCACCGGTCCCGACCCTTGGTTACGGAGACAAACTCCGAGCGTCCATGAGACACCACCGCTATGTTCCAGTCACGCTCCAAGTCCACAAAATCGCACAAGACCAGGACCCCTAACAACGGGAGAGGACGAGGCTCAAAATTGAATGACTCCGACACCCGGTCCGCTGTGCGAGACGACTCGTTGTTTGCGCTCAGGGACGTTAGAGGCCCAGGCAGATGGGTGGCCCCGTCAGGGGTCGTCTCGGCCGATTGACTTCAACGTGGCCGGCTAACATGTTGGACGCAACGTCAGTCTGCTCATCAAACACGAACAATGGGGATTCAATCATCAAAAAGAGCAGCGACTCGACAGGCCTGCCCAAATGCAACACAGACAGGGAGTTCAGCTCTTGTCGTTCGCAATATCATTCGCAAGTAAGGGAACCATCCGGCGGCTATCACTCTTCGGCCGGGTGGGTTCTCGTTACCTGGCGGCTGGGCGATTGATCGGAAAAGACGGTTACCGGCTCAGCAGGATATAGCACAATCGCATGCTTACACTATGCCATTGGCACCCGGTCTAACCCGCGTTCGTCTCATCCCTATCGTAGGTTTGGCACACGCAGCAAGGCGCGACAGGCAATGACATACATGACGCTGGTGTTTGCATCGCGCAGCAATGTATCTGCCGACCTATCGACGACTTGGAAGTCGGGGCACGACAGCGCTTGCTAGCTGATCCGTGGGAGTCAAGACCGTCGGGCCGCGTTCTCATCGCCAAGCGACTGATTGCTGCATACCATCGTGCTGTACGGGCAAATGGCTGCTTAGGCATGTTGACAGAAACCACCACATGACCTGCCTCGTCCGTGACAAGCAAATGTCGGTGTGATGGACTTCTCAGCGCCCATCCAGCCAAAACGCAAGTTGGGGAGAAACTCGGCATTCCTCGACCACGCCCCTGGTAGCCCGCGGTTTCTTGAACCCCGCAGCGGCCAGTTGGTCGGTCCCCCGGGACTAGCAAGACATGCCCTCCGCATAGGAGCCCGACGGACGCAGTGCTAGCGCCGTAGCTTCCGCTCAACATCTTTTGCATTCGGCTGGTGGACAGTCTCTCGTTGACCTCTGCATTATGCTTATTGGAGGTGAACGCAGCCAAGGCTCAAGACACGAGGCAGTGAAGGACGACGACAGCGCAAGACAGTCATCTGCAAGAGGGGCCAGGTTCAGCGGGCAGCCATCTCGTCAGCTCGTTGGCTATCCCCCTTCTCACAGCACAGCCAACGTGTCTTGATCGTCGCATCGCATCAGGGCAGGGTAACCAAGACGCGCCTCAGACACGCCAGCAACGCAACAGAATCCAGCAGCGCATCAGAAACAGCAGATTTGCTGCGAGATGTGTGTACCCGCCCTCGCAGGAGTCATCGAGCGCCAGTTGACCAATCCCCTCTGTTCAGGTGACGCCCCTCCGGCGCCGATGATGCGGAGTTGCGTGGTGAGCAGGGGGCCGCGGGCAAGGCTGCATATGGTAGTCCCCAGATGCGATGCTGCAGCTCCGTTGCGTTATTGGTGGTGCCCAAGAGAAGACGTTCCCCCAAAGTCTCACCTCGACAGTGCTACTCGCAAGGGCAGGTTTGCGGAGTTGGGTGGAGGGGTTGACCAGCCGCTAACCACCCCTCGCACCAGCAACACGATGCAGATTTAGGAGAGCGACGGGCAATGACAAGACGGCACACAGTCAGCCATCTGACGGGACCTGTCAAGTCTCATCTCCACCGCGCCTCTGTTTTTCCTTTCTGCTCGCCCTCACTTTGACCATTCAAGCCATTCTGATGCGGAATGGTTTCGCTGGGCAAAGCGGGCTTCAATGTTTGAGGCAGCGCAAAGTACTCTACTGGACGGGTACTTGCGCCATTCGCAATGGTCCTTCGACCACGTCGCTGCCCGTTGAAACAGGGCCACGGGCTCGGATAGCCACACACCCCTCCTCTGCTGCGCTGGCCAAGTTTTGATTCGAAGGATGCAATCAGAGGCACGCCCAGAGCTCCTCGGAATTAGCACAATTGCCAACTGCTTGCCCAGCTTTCGCTTGAGATCCGATCAGCCGCCTTCAGTACAGAAAGATGGAGCTGATGTTATCCAGCCAAGGTCGTGCTGAGGCAACCGAGACAGTGCTCGCAGGCCGGATGCACAAACGCAGCATGACGATTTCTGCGGATACCAAGGTCGCCAACTTTTTTTTTTCTCCCTCTTTGGTCCTAATGGCTTCGGCGCCGCCTCCGCGGCCAGCCGGACTGTCAAGCAGCGCGTGCTGATCATCCTTGATGGTGGCGGTCCGTCACCCGTTCTTGGAAGAGAGCATGTGGCTTGCCCTGCTCTAGCCTTCGAAACCCCCTTCGACAGTGGCTTTCGCACCAAGATCGTTGATAGCGGCAGCACTACACGAGGCTCTCGGAATTAATGACAGAGAAATCTCTGACCCCGGCGCCCTAGGTGCGGCCGTTGCTTTCTCATTTACCAACGTTTGAGGGGGATGAGCAGAGCAGAG
The DNA here is from genome assembly GCF_030867785.1 of Colletotrichum acutatum. NCBI lineage: Eukaryota > Fungi > Ascomycota > Sordariomycetes > Glomerellales > Glomerellaceae > Colletotrichum > Colletotrichum acutatum. Next base: position 65,557 of record NW_026849165.1, read on the forward strand.
TCAGAACGAATCTCCCTTGCCCGAGTTCACTGTGCGATGCTACCTACCCCACAACTCGCATTCCTGCGCAACCACGGTTCGATACTAAGCTTGCAGTTCGGCTCTTCTGCTGCATGACACTCGAGCAAATCGCAATATCAACGACGACTTGCTGTACCTAGCCGCATGTCTCCCCTCACGGTTCCGGCTGCATCTGACCGAGAACGAGTGATCGTGACGGAGGAATTGCGCAGCCTTGATGTGGCAGTGAATCAGTGTCAAACTCAACCCCGCCGCATCCAGACTGACTGATTGCGTGATAACCTTCCGACGTTGAACGATTTGGACTTCATGTCAGCCAGCCGTTGAATATGCCTTGGACGCCACGTCACTCTTGATGAATATCCGCCAAGGATGAGGGTTGGAATGGCAATGTAGATACATCAAAGCCTGGGGAATTTGGGGTCTTTACCGCACGCATCCTCTCGTCTGTATTTGGGCCACAGGGTTTGCTGGCAGGTTTCCCGACGCAATGCGCCACGGTGCAGCACACCCAGATCACACAGCGGCCGGGCGACTGCTATCCATAGCGATGGATCACTTTCAAATGGAGCCAAGATGGAGAGAGTGCCCGACAGTCAGAGCAGTCCCAACAGGGCGGATTGAGCAGCTGCAACTAAGACTACCCCTGTTCTCGCAGCATCAACAACCATGGGGTCGGTTGAGAAACAGGCCGTCGACGCATCAAGAAATCCTCTCTTCTTTCAACCTCCCAAACAGAAAACAGAAACGGTCGTGACTCACAAAAGGAATGGAGGCTGATGGGGGAGGATGAAGCAAAACCGCCCAACCCTGCGACCGCTACCCACCAGCGCCAGTGGACATCGATCTGCTGTTGAAATCCCCGTAATGTCCATAATCCCATCTTGATCGGTGGAATCCCATGGGGGCGGCGCCTGTCGCCAAACGCTGCGTGGCTGTTCCGGCCTCGGAAGCCACACCCAAACAACCACACAAGATGGCACCCCTGGAGCGGCTCTGTTGATCAGGTCTCACCGTCTCGCAACGAGGCAAGTCAGGGTCTCCGTCAAGCACTCGTTGCTATCTTTGGTCGAGGGAGTCGAGGACGAGCTTGGTCTGAAGCCGAGGGTACACCAATCAAACGGCTCGACAGCCACTCGGACTCGCAGATGATCAGGGCCCTTATTCATTTCTTGATGGTGCGTCTCCGGCTGTGTGCCACGGTCTGTGATGACCAGCCACACGCTACTGCCACAGGATGCAACACAAGTGAACAATTAGAGTTCTGCTTGGTCGTCTCAAGGTCTCGGGTGTCCTCCGTTGGCTGCATATTTAGAGCTGCAGAGGCGAACGTCGAGACTCTTGCAATTGTCCTCACTGGGACACTGGGATGAGAAAACTCCTTGAGCAACAAGGAAACTAGTCTACAGGAGTTTCTTCCGTCGTTCCCGCGACTTAGTCCCGACGCTTTCAGACTATGGGATTGAGGGCACTACGGGGGCAATGTGAGTCCGGAGCGAGCGCCGAAGGGTGTACCCTGCCAGTGTAGGCAACCGCTTTGCTTTCAAGTGCTCACCTTGCAAGCGTTACACCCAGACGTTTGATCCGGATAGGAACAATGTAGTGGGGAAGAGCAAATGCGTACTGAGGTAATGAGGCATTCCCGGTACACCGAGAGATGGGGGCGTGGGTCACCGCTGAGCGTAAGGGAGTCACCTCGACTGGTTGCGGCGCTTTCGGAGGAGCATCCTTGCCCAACGGTTCTCAGGGTTGCGTACGGAGTATCCCAGACGGCATCTCAGGATCGCGATGGAATGGTTCAAGGATGGAGTCGATGGCCAGTAAGAAGAAGGTGAGCGTTATCAACGCTGTGGAGGAGGTGCCTCGATGTCGGCTTCGATAACGACAGCTCAGTATGCCTTGGGTACGCAAGATGTCACTCACGCCCCCCACGGCCGCATGCGACGACTGGCTGACCACGCCGTCCAAGTGCGGGTGGTGCAGGCCAGCTGAATATCTCCGGTGCGGAATGCGTGTACTGCTCGCAGGAAGCCAGCGACGACCGCTCGCTGCGTCTGAAGAGAACAGGCTGCGAGCAGCAACAAGTAAGATCAACATTGAGCCATCGGCGACGTCCAACGTTGGAATGCAACCGGGTCTACCAGGTTCTTGGACAGTTGATGAGCAACAATCAAGCGCCGATCCTGTATCGAAATGGGCCAATCCCTTGATGGTCGAATCAAAGGGCAAAGTTGCGTACATTTTGACTTTTGTAACAGCTGGAGAAAGGTTGAGGTCAGCTGGACATGACAAAAGGCAGAGACGCTGGGACGACGAGGATGAGGACCACGGCAGAAGGGCGGAGATTCGGCACGCGAGAGCAAATGCCAAAATCAGACGAGAAACACACTTCCTGAATGAGTGACGGACCAACAAGAAAGCCTGGGAAATTCGGTGACACGTATCACATTAACGCATCGTCACCAAAGGCCAGGGCACGATGCAACGGCAGTCGAGATAGGGCGGTACGAAGTATGGGCAAAGCAATGGCAAGCACCGGGCTACAGAGCACAACGCATCAAAGCGACCTTGCGGCATGCCATGGCGCGTGCAGCAAGGGCGTCGACGTAATAGAGTCTGGGGGAAACAAGACACCAATTACGGTTCCTCGGCACCTAGTTTTAGCGGACGACAAACATGGGATCATCATGTCAGACTGACCTCACAGGCCCTTTCGTCACCGGCGGTACCTGTTGATGCCGTCGTCGTCGACTGGTTTCTTGGAGGGCAAGCTCTGGCCGTCGGGCAAGGCATCATCTCTGCCATCGATTGCATGCGTACAGGCGACACCTATTTCTGTACAGATACGTTGTGGCACTGCATGGCAAATGTACCTGACCAAGGGCCAAGTTGTCGGTACGTTGGCCCTTTTTTCTTCCTTTGCTCAACTCTGTGGTCCCTTGAGCCTTGCTGAGATGCTCGAGCATTGACTTTCATCTCCCTAGAGCGCATGGCGGGCCATTTCCAACGCTCGATGGCGGACGCAGGTACTTGTCGCTTCAACAGTAAAGAGCTTTGGTGGTACGGAGTACTTGATCACACTTTGCTCATCTCACAGCGAGCCAGGCGCCGAGGTATACCGCGTCGTCAGCCGAGACCACCGCACGCCGCATGCCGCACGCCGCACGGAAGACCGCTTTTTTGTTGGCCAGGAAGACGCAAGTCTCGAGTCTCGCAGGACCCGGATGAGTGCATCGTTGGCTGCCGTCATCTTGTACACGTCGAGTTGAAAGTGCGATAGTATGGCGCCGCCTATGCTTGCCTCGACATGGATATACACCGCAGCAGCAGCCGCAGTCACGTTGGTGGTTGCACAAGACAGGGCAGAGCTGGCAGGATCCGACGAGGCCAACGTAAGGCGGGAATGCTGCCATGCCATACTTCGTCCTGCATCTTACAGTACGCACCCGGTAGTACAAGACAAGGCAACCTTTGAGGTTATTCTTGCCGTGGCGCGTAGATGTGTGCCAAAATCCTGCTGCCCGGGAGGAAGAATCCAAGAATACCATAGACGGAACGAGGAGATTATTTCGTCAAACGGGGTGTCATTGATGATCCAACGGGCGAGGCAATACAAGAAAAAAAAAGGACGAGACATCGGAGACAATACGCACGCAGCCCCTGAGGGGGGGCAAATGAGGTGGAAACATGGCGAGATGCGCCGCGGACGACTGTGCCACAGGCGAGACAGAGAGAGCCACTCGAGGACTTTGGGAGACATGGGCCGGGTCTGACTCTGGCGTGTGTTGAGTGCTGCTGGCGTTGGGGTTTGGCGTTGACAGTTGCTTCTGACTTGTCCCCGGGCGGTGGTCTCGGGGGACGCACAAGACATTGCAACTGCTCTGTCGCTGTCTCTACCATACACACAGAGACAGAGAGGAGTCATCCATCTCGCACACCCTCCCTCCTTTTCCATGCCAGCGGGACCCCTGTTCTGGACGAGAGCGGTGCACATGGCGTTGTATCCGGCCGGTACAGTACCTTGGAGATTGTCGTCGCCTGGAGGTACCTTGATCCTTACCTACCGTACTGCGAATCCTCAGGAGGGAAGAGAGCAGTGCAGCAAGCAAGCAGACCAGAGCCAGCATGAGCCGGAACAGCGGTTCCTGGTATTGGAATTGTTCTTTTTCCTTCTACATCAGGCCTCCCTTGGGTTTCCCCAGAAGCCCATCGTGCAGCTTGCGGCTTTGCTTGCGGCTTGTGGCCTGCCCATGACATGACGGAGCCTGGGTACCTACTGCGTAGGGGAAGAATACGCAGGAGCATGGGAATTGCCAAAGGTACGTACTTGCAGAGAATGCCATGTCCCCTGCCTGCCCTGGTCGTCGTGGGCCCTGTCTTGTCCTCCATGTTTCTGAAGGTTTTTTTTTTTAATTATTTTTATTTTATTTTTCTGCCGTTGTGTTGCCCCTTCTTTTGATGTTTTTTTTTTTGGTCCTGTCCTCTTGGGTTTTCTGTATTTTGGGCTGGTGGGAGGACCGGTGGCCCCCGTCTCTTTCGGCGTCTCCCTGCTTGCCCTCTCCTGTCTTTTTCGCCTTCACTCTCAGTCCCTTTTTTCCTCCTCCAGGGCCCCGTCCGTCCATTCACTTGTTCATCATATTAACGACACACCCCCTTTTTGCTCCTGTATGACGACACACCCTCTCTCTCTCTCTCTCTCTCTTGCTGTCTTGCTGTCTTTCGGCGGCTTGTTGCTCTCCCCTATGAATGCTAATCCCCGGTGGAAGACTCCCTTTTTTCTGAATTCTGCCCAGTTCCCCATCTTCTGCGCATGAGCCCTTTTGCTACTGCACTACATAGTACATACACAGTCCTGCGTAGGTATATTTCTTACGGATGCGCGCTGGGTCAGTGGTAGTCGAGTTGTCTGCCCTGCAGCGGTGCAGCCCTTCTGCTCAATTTCGTGCCTTTCTCCTGCCAGTCTGCTGCCCCCTGTCGGGATTGGATTCTTCTTTTTCATCTCCCCCCAGGTGCTTGGTCAGGTACCCAAGGTCCCAAGGTACGAGGATACCTTGCGTCGT